>NC_068552.1:4760418-5031417 GCF_026212275.2 Microplitis demolitor | reverse complement strand
ACTCTGCCATGATGATAGCAAGAATTTTTTGATGCATCGTTAAAATTATTGATTTTGAATATACAATATACATTTTGTTTACGAACCGAAATCGATTGACGTAATTTTAGAGTTTCACGATCACGCTTATACTCAAGATCTAGATATGGCTCGAACTAAAAGCATAAATATGTAACACTATTGATCGTATATTTTACGTACATTTATGTATTATAAAATATTATTTTATTAATCGACCTAGAATTTTTCGCACGGTGAAAAATGTCAAGTGAATAATGCCTATACAGCACAGTAATATTTAAGTTACTCTATAGTTTGTGTCCTGCCGCTCTTATACATAAACTATATAGAGTAATGTAATTATTACTGTGCTGCATAGGCGTGTTGACTTGACATTTCTCTCCGTGGCAGCAATAAAAATTATTAGACCGACAGATCGCTTAAATTAAGGATGGACTGCAGCCATTGATTTACATTTTAAACACATTTGATTTGCATCATATTTTGAATTAATATTTTATTTTGCTATACAATAAATGCATTGCTTGCAAAACTGTCTTCATAAATCAATACAATGAAAGCGGTAATGGTGGGAACAGAATGTTGAAATACACTTCAGGATTGGAGGAAAAACACATTTATTTACCACCATTCAAATAATTATTAGCCAATGGTTATGTTTCACAACTGATTCAAGTGAAAATTCTTTTTATGATGACAGTAATGCGTATATTGTACTTTTAACCTGTGCGGAAACAGTACATGCATGCGTCTTTACTTTGGGAAGAAACGTACAATTTTGAAGGGACCGTACAGTATTACTATTGATGTTGAATTAAGTCAGATCATATTGTACGATTGAAGTAAATAGTTGTTTGTCGTACAGAATTCCACCTTTTTTTCTCTCGATAATGGCAATGTCAAGTTAAAATAATAGTTTGATCAGGTCAGACACTTGCAGTTAGGTAGTTGATAACTAGAAAGTATATAACATATATTATTATTTACAACGTCAGTCATGTGGATGAAGATGATAATTTCATGTTTATTTTTTGTGAGTGTCTCATGCAATAACATCGAATATAAAAACATATCTGACATACAAAATGAACTTATTGTTTTCAAACACACGGTAAGTAATTAGAATTACTTCTACATGGAGAAAGAAATATAGTAAATTTCACTAAAAAATATAAAAATAATTACTAAATTTGGATAGTAATCTTGAAACGCTTATGATTTATATGAAAAATTAATAAACAAATAAGCATATTTTACAAGTCGTTTAGTAATTTCTCATATACTGGTTATGGAAAATCTCTTATATTGCATATTCATATTTATTTATATTTAGTAAATTTTACTATCTCTGTTTAGTAAATTTTACTACATTAGAATGGAAAAAAATAAAATAAAATTTTTATTAGCTGTTAACTTTTTATTATTATTGCTATCATTTTGATTACTATTATTATTTCTGTCATCTGTATTGGTGTTGGAGTCGATTTTTGTTTTTTAAAAAATCACTTGTCTCAACCGAGATTCGAACCCTGATCTCCCGCGGGCGAGTCCTTTCCTGTGTCTGACGGCTTTTTTTTTTTTTCTTTAAAGAAGTTTATTTGTAAATTATAAATATACATAGCTCATACATAATATTTTATTTTATTTGTATTGATTAGGCCGCAAATAACTTAAAAAAAAGCCTTTATTATTATTTTGATTTAAGAAGATGGTTGTCCCATTGCCTTGGGCAGCTCACATCCATTGGTTCTCGTGCTGGTCCTTGTACTCCTTACTTGTTGTTGGTTAGATTATTTATTTATTTTTTTCTTCTTTTCTCTTTTTAGTAGCCATGATGTAAAATTTTTAAAACTTCATCTAGCTTTTTGTCTATTTTTTATTTGGGTACTATATACATATATACACACTTGAATGTAAATATAAAATTTACAGACAAGCAGTCCAACCTTTGGTTTTTCTTCTTCTTAGGACTTTTCTGTGTGGTGTCTCTTCTGTCAACCACCAGTATTTGTCACTGAGTCTGTGAAAATCTAATTGGTCTCGTTCTGGAATATCTCTTGAGTAAGCGAAGTCATGTATGTTGGTCTTTAAACTATCTGAATGATATTTGATTTTTTTATTGTTATTATTCCGTTTCCAGTGATATATTATAGGAATGTTGTTACTGTCTTGAATCAGATCCTGCTTATCATAATATATAAACATATGTGGTAGAATGTATCCCGAGTTGTGGTAGTGTTCAGTTATGTTGTATTCTATTGTGCTAATATTTTTAATGCTATTGTTTTTTATTGTTTTTAGTTTACTAAAGTAGTCTCTATTTAATTTGATTATGAAATTATCTATTCTTGGGCAGTTGGTTATATTGTAAATATCTCTGTTACTGATGTAATGTTTGTAGTTGGTGTTGGCATCTCTGTATCTGCTGTAGCAAGCTCGTAGGCATTTACGTTCGAAGATTCTTAATTTCTCCATTGCGGCAGCACTAATGTTCCACCACAATGGAGATGCGTACGTCAGGATTGGTCTCACGAGTAGCTGATAGCAGATCGTTTTTGCTTCCGTGTACATTTGCTTACTGTAGAATATTCTCGCATTAGCTCTAAAGGCTTTTTTAGCTTTCTCGAGTTGGATATCTACATGCCCATTTAATTTGACTAGATGATCCAGGTGTATTCCCAAGTATTTTACGCTGTTCTTATGCGGAATATCAATGAATACTTTTGAATTAGGATGCTCAGTTCGAAGTTTGAAGGATCTGACTGCCTCTTTTTTATTTTTACTGAAATGTTGCAATGTGTCCCTAAAGATTATAGATTCACATTTTTCCGGGTTAATTCTCAAATTCCACTGCTGATATAGTCTGTTTATTTTGTTAAGGAGGTCGTTAAGATCGCCTTTTAGTTTTTCAGGGTTATTGCCAATAATATATGCAATAATGTCATCTGCAAATGCTACTGTGTGTATATCTCGCTCAGAGTTTACTCCAAATAGCATCAGTATTTTTCCAGTATATAGATTAAATAACGTAGGCGAATTTACTGTTCCCTGTTGTAGCCCTTCGAGGATTGAGAATTTGAGTATTGATACCTGAATACCATCCCATTTCCGAAATTTTTTATTATGAATCATGTCATAGATTATAAGAATTAACCATGGATCTATTTCCAGTTTTATGAGCACGAATATTAATCCATTCAACCAGACTGAGTCAAATGCCTTTTCGAGGTCTATAAGTACTGCTGCCGTTATGTCGTGTTGGTGGAGCCCTTGTAGTATGTCGTTTAGTACCTTGTGCGCTGCATGAATAGTGGAATGGTTTTTTCTGAATCCATATTGATGATCCGGTATTAGTTTGTTGTCTTCGGAGATTTTATTTATCATTGTGTTTATGACTGCTTCATACACTTTGCTTAAATTTGAGGTAAGGCTGATGGGCCTGTAGCTTTCTGGTTTAGCCGGATTTTTTCCTTTTTTTAGGATTGGGAGAACTTTTGCCATTTTCCATTTCTCTGGATAATAGGCGTTGTTGAGTGCGTTATTTATTATTATTGTCAATGCTGTGGTTATTTTTGGAGGTAGATGCTTGAGAATGATCGCTGGTAGGCCGTCTAGGCCGCTTGATGTCTTGTTAGGTAAACTTTTGAGTATTTTCTCCATCGAGTATGAGTTGCAGAAGTTAAATTAATTGTCATCTTGGATTTTCGGATGTGACGCCTTATTATCTTCTGAAAAATTTGTATACGTTGTTTTATTAATTCTTGTTGCTTCAAATTTTTTAGTAAGCTCTTCCACTGTCTTATCAGCAATTCTTTTTAAAGGTGTGCCCGAGTTTAAATATCTTGGTGAGTTGATGTTTTGGTAATGTTGGTCTATTACATTAAGTTTGTCCACAGGATTTGTTATCAATATTAAATTATCGTTGATTTTTTGAGTTTTGTCCAGGTTGGTAATATTTTTGTCCAGTAGGTTGCTGTTAGTGTCTATCTCAAGGTTACCTATTTCAATTTGTTTTTTTGGTCTGAGCAGGCGGTTTATTTTTGGAAAAAACGTTTTTGTGTCCCGGTGATTAATCTGTCTCAGTTGGCCGTTCCAGTAACTAGTTATGGCTTTATTGAATTCATCTTTGAGTTCAATTTTAATTAGCTTAATTGTTTCTTGTGTAATCAGTATTAGTTGCTTATTTCCTTGTGTTTGATTTTTTTTAAGCTTGTTGAGAGTAGTAATTAAGGTGGTTTTAGTTTTTTGCAGTTTTCTTATTCTGGTATTCAGATATTTATGAACACTGTCCACTTTTTTATATTGTGGCACCGTGCTTTTAATAGTTGATATTATTGTTTATGTAATATTTTCAATGCCGGAGTCTATTTCTTCTATGGTTAAATTCCGGTTTTCAGGGATTTCTAGATTGAAATTTTTGTCGAGAGTTGCCGTAAACTTATACCATTTGGTTGCTTTGTAATTGTAGGTATGCTTATGACTTACGTTAGTATGAATTGTGGTTTGGACACTGAATACTAATGCTCTATGGTCATTATCATAGTCTATTGTGTTTATTTTGTTGTTTTTTAGATTCAGAAGCTGCTGATCAGTAATACAACAGTCAAGATATGCAACACTGGGTGTGTAAGATGGTTCACTGGTACTGTAAATTCTTGCCCGATAAATTGGAGCTAGATCCTTTTCCCACTTGATGAGGTATTTTCCTCTCTCGTTGTTCGTCAAATCTCCCCAATCAGTTCTCTTGGCATTTAGGTCTCCCGCTATTATGTAGGAGTTGTTATCTTTATTTAGTTCTAGTTTGGAGCATAAATCTTTTAGTTCGTCAAAGAAAGCTAGTTTATTATCTGGTGGCGCATAAATACTAACGATGTAGTAGTTATTGTTTGGATCAGTGTTATTGTTGATATTAATAATGGTGAATTCAATCACTTTATTATTAACTGATGAAGGATACGAGATTATTTTATAGTTGATGTCATTGTTTATTAAGATAGCAGTACCATCACCTTGCTTGGCGTTGGGACGATCAGTTCGAATTAGGTCAAAGTTTTTAAATGATAATTTATGTTTCAGAGTTAATTTTGTTTCAGATAATAATACTATATCTGGTCTTAGTTGCTGGATATTTTTAGTTAATTCATATCTTTTGCTATTGGCTTGTATAGAATTTACATTGATTGCCATTATTTTAAGTGTGCGAACTTGATTATTTTTATTATTTGTTACTGATTCAATTGTAGGATCCATTAGTTGATACCAAGATATTCATATAAAAATTCGAGTCTTTAAGTATTGTACTCTAAATATTGTAATCTGGTATTTACATTGTTTAGGGATAGCGTTGTTCCTGCCAGTTCTTGTCTCAGTGAGATGGCCCAGGCTGGGGCATCGTTTAATGAATCTTGTGTTCTTGTGTGATTGCTATCTTGTGTGTTGTGTTGTTGATGTTGTTGATAGTGAGCCTTAAAATTATTATTATTAGTTTGAGTGTTATTAACGTTTTCAAGTATACTGTTACTTGTTCCCAGTGCCTGACTATAAGACACATTTGGTTGTACTACTCTATTTAACAAGTTTATTTTTTGTGCTCTTACCTTTTCTCTCTGACTTACTTGTTCTTTTCTTTGGTTGTTAGCATATTTGAGATATGGACATCCCATTTACGATGCCGAATGCCCATTAGCATTGCAGTTCGCACATTTAAGTTCATCTCGTCCTAGTTCAGGGTTTATTTTGCACTGGTCTTTGGGGTGGTTGGTACCACATTTGACACATCTGTACTCCATTTCACATGTAGAACTTGTGTGTCCTACTTTTTGGCACTTTTTACATTGCAGCATTTTCGTTTTTCGCAGCGTTTTCCATTTTACTTTTTGGTATGCTAACGTCTTGATATTCGTAACCTCAGTTTTTATACTTTGGTTTGATATTTGCACTATAAAATGTTTATTGATTGGATTAGGGTTTCTTGTCGGCAGTTGAAGTACCTTGATTATTACTACGTTTTGCAGTTGAAGTTCTTGGAGTTCTTTCAAAATGTCTTCACTTTTGAAGTCTCCCCTAATATTTTTAACAACAAGTGACTGTGGTTTTATGTCTCTTTTAGTGTACGTGTAAAACTCTATATGTTGTTTTTTTAACTCTGCTTTGATATTGTCATGAGCTTCGTGACTAATTGTTGATATGGTTTGCTTACCTGAGCTTACACGTATTGTGAATGATTTTTTGTTTATATTTGCATTTTGTAAAATTTTTATGGTATCGTTAATGTTTTCACCGCATATAAATATTGGAGGCGGTTTGTATTTGAACGTATTTTGAGGTTGTTGATGTTGAGTTGACGTGTCTTGTGATTTTTGTAACGACTTATGAGGGGCGCTGCCATCTACGCTACTACTTTCGTCCATGCCAATGACTTCCAGTAGTGAATACTGGTTGCTGGTACTTGCGGGATCTATCTCATCTCCTGTTGGATGTGCTCTTATTGCATTTTTAGGGGTTATCCATTCATTCTCATTATCTGTGTTGCCTTCTGTTGTTCGAATTACATTCCCGATGAAAAAAGTTTTTGTCTAATCATATATAATTATGCATAATTATCTATATAAGATTGGATCCAAAAATTGGCCAGGTCTAATTATATATAATCAGATCTATTTATACATGATCATGCATGAATGAATATAGTCATTTTTAAAATCTCATTTAAAATACCTTTAAATTATTAATTAAGTACCCTGTTTAGAAAATCTCATAGAATCCAATAAATTCTCATCCATTCCTATAGAGATTTTATAAGAATTAATGAGTTCTATGAGAAATGCTATAGTTAAGTATAGGGTCTTATACATACAGCTATAAGAATCTATGGGATTTTTTAAGCAGGGTAATTTAATTAGTATTTATTGTTTTCATCAATATAAATATCGATTAAATTTAATTAAAAAAAAAAAAAAAATACTATTCGTTGACCACCACTTTACTACGAAGTCACCCATCCAATCAATGACCTACGCCGATGCTGCTTAACCTTAGTGATCGCTGGATTGTACTCTGATCCTCTAGTCTGTTATGAACTTACAATAAAGGAAAGTTTATGGCATTACTTAACTCAAATAAACAAGTCGATACATCAGACGTTAATAATGCACCTAATAATGAATTTGATTTTGTACATAAATTACAATAGAATTCATTAGATACATATAATCAAATCTATTTATCTATTAACTTATAAATATTCGTATATAAATCTTTTAAATTGCTGCCGAAACCTTTGAACATTTTTTAATTATTGGGGATTTAAGTTTATTTGATAGTTGACAAAATAAAAATTTAATAACATTTATATTAAAAAATTGTCATATTATGTAATATATATATATATATATATATATATATATATATATATATATATATATATAACTACATATAACTTTATATCAGTCATGTCTGATCAGATCTAATTATATATGGATTTGTATCAGTCATGTCTAATCAGATCTAATTATATATAGACTCATATATAATCAGATCTGATCAGATCTAATCATATATAGACTTATATATGGGCTAATAACAGCCAGGTATGATCAGATCTAGGTATGTATGGGGTCATATATAATTATATATAATTATATTTGACCCCATATATAATCATGCATGATTATATATAACTTCATATATGATTATATATTATCATATATGATTGTATATATGAACATATATAATTAGACAAAAACTTTTTTCATCGGGTTGTTCTTATTTGGTCTTTGTGTATTGAGGTTAGGTGATGGGTTGTATCTTAACTTTTTCTCCTTTTCAGCTTTAAATAATCTCTCAATGTCAAGGGTTTTAAGCCTTTGCGATCTTGTTGCGATTTTGTTGATCATTCTTAGTGGATCCGTCATCTTTGAGGCTTTCCTCTTTGGAGTCCGTAACGCCATATTGGCGTTAGTCGCGGACGTCTTGTTCTTTTAAGACACACTTAATTTTTAAAATAATCTTTTTCACTGTTTTTAAAATTGTAATGTATTTATTTTACTATAGAGGTGTCTTTTCCTCTATTTATTTATTCTAGGTAGGCTTGCAGCCTATCTAATATCGTGGAATTGTTATAATCGCAACTATAACACAATAGATCTTTACAGTAGCACAGCGCTCTTACGACTCTTCCTGTGTCTGACGGCCCGATGTCTCATTTGGACAAATGTTTCAGAACTTGTAATACATATTTGTATATGCTATCCCCACCAACTTTTAATTTTATCTATACATAGTAGAATTTACTATACAGATAGTAAAAACATATTAATCGTCTTAGCGAAAAATACATTACGCATAGTAATTTTGAATATCTTATTATGTAATTATTACTAGCTAGTAAATTTTACTAAGCGTTTAGTAATAATTACAATAGTGTTCTTTTTTCTCTGTGTACAGTAAAAATGACAAAACAGTAACTATTACTAGATGCTTATTTAAAAAGTTGCTATATCACTTTTATTACTAATTCATTCGTATTCTTCATTAATCGTATATAAAATTTTATAAAGAAAGTAATAAATTATTACGAAACGTTTAGCATCCCGGGTCAAAAAATTAGAACTGTTTTAAAATAAATGATAAATTTAAATATTTTTTCTTTAATTCAAATTTATAAATCGTATTTGTTTTATACAGGAATTTAATCTGTTTTTGCCAATACTATTCCTTATCCAGGCCAGAATCAGACTTATTTTCGTATGATATTTAGTCTGTTTTAAATCGCTTTTAGATCTAAAACAGGACTTTCTAAGAATATAAATATAAATAATAATAATAATAATCAAGACTTATAAATTTATTTTAATTTTCTTAATATTTGAAACGCTAATGCGCTTCCGTAATAAAATGTCACAAGAATTTTGACGTTTTCTAATGCCAAAATATTTTCGATACTATCCAGTGAATAAGAAAAATTTTTTAGACATTTTATGAGTTATCTTATCACTTTTATTCAATGCTATAAATATTCAGTCAAGACAACTCAAAATTAAGCTGTCAAACTTTCATTAACTGCCGACCTTTTCAAACAAAAGATACTAAATAAATAGTAAACAAAACATAATTCTGTAACTCAATATTTTTTTCATAAATATTGCCTAAAAAAAAAATATTACAAGTCTATGATTTAATCTAGTTTTGTCCTTGCAAATTTTCAGAACTAAAATTTTTTAAAGTTCAAGAATCGATCTGGTTTGGTCTGCCCGTAATGCAATTGTTTTTCAGAATAACAGGCCGAAAACACTTAAAATTTTTATAAAAGATCATAAACAGATGAAATAGTTCAATTAGACTAAAATCAGATCAAATTATTCGGTCCGAGTAGATCAAAAACAGATTACAATTTTGATAGAAGTTCAGTAACAGACCAAGTAGTTCAAATACAGTCTAGTTATACCAAAGTCAGATCAAATTTTTCAACCCGGGAATACATTTTATTATATGATTCGAAGATTTTTACTCGCAGATATATAAAAATTAATCGAAAATTTGCATTAAATACTCCACAGTATACAAAAATTACTAATTGGCTTGTAATTTTTCCAAATCGGATCGATAAAATCAAAATTTGGTGGGGAAAGCGTTTACAAATATGTATTACAAGTTCTGATACTTTTGTTCAAAGGAGAAATCGGACTGTCAAACACAGAAAAGAACTCGCACGAGGGAAATTAGAATTTGAATCTCGCTTAAAATAAGTGATTTGTTAAAAATAAATATTGACACCAACACCAATACAAATAACATAAATAATAATGGTAATCGAAATGATACCAATAATATTAAAAAGTTGAAAAACTATTAAAAATTTAATTTCATTTATTTTCATTCTAATGTACCAAAATTAATTGAACGGGATAGTGAAATTTAATAAATATAATATAGCCAAGTTCACTTATACACATCATATTTATTTCTATATTTAAATAGTAAAAATGACTAAATGTCAATGAAAATTAAATTCTTAAGATAGTAAAAATAACAATAGCGTTTTAAAATTATGATATGAATTTGGTAATTTTAACTCATATTTTTGAGTAAAAGTTGCTAGATTTTTTTTCTCTGTGCATATAAGATCTCTGTACTGCTTGTTTCAATTTACTATTATTTTTAATTTTGACAGAGTCAACTACTCAATTTGTGTTTTAATAATGTTACTAATCCGATTGCTATGAGTGAAAATGTAATTTGTGCATTTCGTGTTACTGCACCCGAATTACTGAAGAGACCTATCATGACTATCAATAATAATTTTAAGACCAAAGATATTCAACTATATTTGGCTCTTTATCCAACGTACGTGTTGTTTGTACAAACGATTGAAGAATTAGAACAACTCCTTGACAAATTAAGGAGGTCACCTTCCTGGAACATTGCTTCAACATTCTTCTTAGTGTTAAAGTTAAAAAAATGTTATAAACCGGCATTTATTCTACTCTCGATGCTATGGGACTTTGATTTATTATCCTCGTTTTTAATATGTCATGAGGCTGGCAATGGAACATCACTGTACACTTTTAACCCATTCACGAAACGAGCACCAGATCCGTGGATTGAAGTTAAGTTAACGAGCAAACGAAGTCCACGGTTTACTGTTTACAAACAGCCCTTCATTAATGGTAAATAAAATGCATTCAATTTCTTCCTATAGTAAAGTTATACTGTACTTCAACAATTTTTTTTCCTTTTTTTTTAGATATTAAAATCTGTGACAATCTCAACTATGATAAGACCAAGTTTTTGGATCGTTATCCTATTAAACTTGCAGCATCCATCAAATATCATGATTTCATAGAGCAGAATGTATTTACTCGCTTGAACGTAACTGTGATCAAACATATATTTCAAGATAAAGAAGATTTCGATCCAGTTATTGAATCATTAATTGATGGTAAATACGATATCAGTCAGGCCCAATATGATTTCAACAGTGTTGAAAATAATTACTACGACGTGATTCCGGTAATTTTCGAGGCCAATTTTATCATAGTAACACAAAAAAGAACTTTTATATCGCTTGTTCGTGAAACTGCTGGTATTTTTGATCTTTATTCAGGTATCGCAGTTATTATTATTCTATTGATTATTACGATAATGATAATACTGACCAATGGCTATCAGGTTTGCTTGGCGTTGTTAGAAGTCCTTAAGCTATTATTGAGCATGGGGATGGATTCACCTCTCGATCGATTCGCGATGAAAATTCTTTTTTTTACCGCATTCTTATTTATTTTTACATTTGGCCCAGCTCTCCAAGGGCAACTATCCGCGATGTTATCACGACCACCATCCTATAACGTAGAAACTTTCAAAGATCTATACGACCATAAATACCATTTACATTATTATGAAGGCTTACACCGAGAGATAATAAATGAAGAATTATGGACAACGGTTGAGGAAATGAGTTTTCTACATCCAGGTACAGACGTACTTCCTTTTAAGTGTCTAAAATTAGCCACCCAAGACAATACAGTTGCGTGTATTTATCCTGAGAGTTTGATAATTAAAAGTGCGATATCTAAAAAGAATCTGTACATATCCAAATCTCTTTTGTTTAAATAAAATGTTGCTTATTTGATCCGCAGAGATTGGCCTCTAAAAAACCGAACCCATAAAACATTATTACATGCGGTCGAATCTGGTTTCGGGCAGAGATTTCATAGAAATTTGATTAAAAATCCATTAAAAAAAAAAGAAAAATTGATCGAATCAAAAGAATTTTAAAGTATAATGAAGTAGACGCGATAGATCTTGAATATTTCTATGTATTTTTTGCATTTATTCAGTTTTTAGCAATTCTTATTTTCGGTATTGAATTTGTGATTGCACGAATTCAGCGTTGAAGATATTAACCCTTTCCCGGTCGACCTTGAATCCTTACTCGTAATTTGAATCGTACATCTTATTCTTAAAAGGAGAGAGCTATAGTCTGTTTTCTGGAGAGGGGGCCAGAAAAATGGCAGAAGGGGATGTTCCTCTACACTACCACATCTAAACTTTTCCTCATACAGACTTATGATGGACTTTCATTGGCTCTATTTCCACATGACTTACACCTAGACTCACCGATACTCCGAGTCGGGAAAGGGTTAAATAATCAATTTTTTGCATTAATAAAGTACTGTTGTTAAACCGGTGTAGAAGCGGGGCAAACTGCGTCTGCTCAGACGATCAACTTTGGGAAGCTTATAAAACGCACAAAATATCTTGACGCACACATACACTCACACTCATACTTAAGAGCGCATACACACAAGCGTACAAATGCTCACACCAAACACTCACTCACTTCTTTTACAGTATAGAGAAAGGTGGGGAAAAGCGACCCCCGAAAAATTTAACTAAAAAAATTTTTAACTTCCCGCTACGAAAATCGATGATTTTCAAAAAATTCGGGAAGTTATTGTTCTCACCCCAATTTTCGAAAATCGAGATTTTTCTCAGATATCATGTTTTGAGGTCCTAGAAAGCTATTCTGACTATTTTCAGAATGATGTCCAAGTGTCTGTATGTATATATTTCCGCTTTTTTACCCCTACGAATAACACCTAGGGCAAAATAGACCAATCGAAACTTTTAAAAAAATGATTCTTTCATATTTTTATCATTAAATAATAGAAATATACGAAAATAATATTTTATTTTTTAATTGATAAATTGTTTTAAATAATGCAAAATAATCTGTAATCTAAAAACTAAAAAAAAAGTGTTTTTTGGGTTCAAAATAATGACAAATGACAAATATAGAATTGTTTTTTTTTTTATTTAATAACATTTAGTAATTAAGCTCATTGAAGAGGAATGATTTATTACACCTTAAAAATTTTTTTTTGAATAATATAAAACTAAAAATAGTTGACAAGAGAAAGAAATACATTTTTAATGATGAAAAGAATAAAAAAAATAAAATACTTTTATCATTTTTCGGAAAAGGGCCTCTCTATTCTACAAAGAAATTTCTTTTTTTTCAGAATTTTGGCAAAATGTCCATAAATTTGTTCGAAATAGGATAGAAGTAAAGTGATCTGATGGTTAAAAGCCCCAAAAACTAATAATTGCCCATTAATTGGCTTCGGGGGGCCTCTCTGCTTCACCCTTCCCTATAGTTGAATAACATGAAAAAATGATAAATAGATTTTTTACAGTTGATCTTTGGAAGTATATTTAAGATCGCTATTACTAATGAATTAAATTGTAAACATCAATTTGAATATAATTACTCTTATACACTTTCCGATAGCGGCATAATATAAATTGACTAAACATAATCTAATTCTTGCACTCATTTTACCGATTGTTATTATTATAATTAATAATATTTTTTGATAATTATCGCATCTCTGTAAGAAATTTTTAGTGTTCCAATAAAGTTGTTAATAATGAAGAGTGTGACGAATTGTATAATTTAATGAACAACTTGTCATTATTTAATGTTATAGAGTTATTGTATTAATGTCCTCAAAAATAGTTTAATGTGATTAATAAAAAAACTGTACTAATTAATTATATGAAAATGCTAATAACAATCACAGTTTAATAGTTTATTAGTATAATTATTAATGATTAAATTTATCAATTCCATTGAAATACTTGTAGAATTGAGCTCTGATTGTTTTTAAGATGAAATATTATTTAATCTCTATAATCATTTCCGTTTTGTCAATGAGTTTTCAGAGATATCATCGTAATAATTAATATTCAGAAAATTATTATCTGTTTACTTACACGGAAAGAAAATTATGGGGATGGTGTTTTGAACCGCAATTGTTTTATTGCAATTATATGATTACGCATTGACCAGTAGTCAATACCAAAATAGGCGACGAGTGAAATGAGTGGCAAGGTTGAATGTAAGTTTAACTCAGCTTTATTTTAAGTGAAGCGTGCTGCTTCTTACAAGTTCAAAAAGATAACTGACTACATAAAAATAGCTAAAAATCTAAATTACAATTTTTGCGAGGGTGGGAGCTAGCTAGGAAGTAGGAATCCGGAAACAACTATCGGTTTTCCTTGTGATCAGGCTTCAAACAAGGGATGAAGGATCGGTCATTGGCTAGCGCTTGGAAAAATGGGTGCGTAGGAGAGACGTAGGTGGACCCTTGGTGGGCCTAGTGGAGAGGGAAGCGAAGAGGCAAGCAAAAATGGCGGAAGGAAAGTCCCAAGGACGCTAGGATCGTGGGACTACATTAAAATACATAAAATTTTACTTTTTTTTATAACTGAATACCGAGTGCACCCTTTTCTTATTTGGTGCGAGGCTTATGGCCATATAACATAAAAAATAGAGAAAGTTTTATGATTTAAGCCTTTGCAGATGTACGGTCCCTTTCGCGACAATAGCAAAAGGCCTTGAAGAGCTCATTAGGTATTTTTTCTAGAATTGGAAACTTTAGAGTTTACAAACCAAAAATGTGCAAGGTAGATGTTTGAGTGCAGTAAAATAAAAAAATATAATAAACTAAAAATAACATAAATGAAAGTAAAATACAATACAAGTTTTATGCGTGGGAAAATGACAAACTATTACAATAATAAAATATTTGAGATTGTTACGAGCTAAATATGAGCTAGTTTGATTTTAATCGACTTAAATAATATCTCAAATAATAATAAAAATAATGATAAAATGATATCGCATATAATGGTAAATTAGTTTAAATCAGAGGAGACGGAACAGATGGTTCCCATAATTTTGTGAAATTTTTTCCTATACCAGTATAGGAATTACGACCATAAATTATACACATCGTTTCCTTAATACAATATTTTAAATCTTCAACAATATCTTAACTTTTTCGGAAGTTATGTATTTTTTACCATGTTACTAAATAAAAAATCGTAAATAATCAATAGCCACCTCTAAATATCAATATTAAGAGCTCAAATTTTAACTGTCACCCTATTTCAAGACACCCTTTCGATTTTTCAATGTTCATCAAAAAAATAAAAATAGTTCCCGAATTCGAAACAGTTTGATATATATATATATATATATATATATATATATATATATATATATATATATATATATATATATATTGTGACGTTATTTTTCGTATGGGGGTCAAATCAAAGTGAACGTCACAAGCACCAACTGATTTTTACTGTATTTACGAGCATGGTAACTCAAGACTTAGAATTTAGCGTACAGGTATTAACGATTTTGATACAGATTTTTGATTTAAGTTATAGTTTAAGAATTAAATATGGAGTAACGTTTAGCTACAGTTATGGGTTTTGTTAAGAAAAATTATAGCAAAGACTTAGAATCAGAATGATGGGAATTTAGTATGGAATATTGTTTGAGATTTAAAGTTTGAGATAATGATAAAGTTTGAGTTTTAGTTTACAGTTTTGGAATTTTGAGTATGTGGAGAAGTCAGTGTTACCGTGGAGCGGGACTTGAATTAGTCACCCGGTATCATCTGATGATAGAACCTAGTTCTATCCCTATGAGACTTCTTGGTAGATTGCAGAGGTCTAGCTGAAATGCTAGCGCTCCAGTATAAAAGGAATCTGATGGATGCAGATTGGGATCAGTTTTGAGTTTTGGTTTGGCAGGCCTCAACAGTAATATTGTGACCGTTGCTGTTGTGGAAGCCGTTTGGTCATTTTTAATTGCTTTTGTCTGACAGGCCTCAGAGGACAAGTCATGACCACTTGTACCGCTGAGGAAGTCATAGGTCACTTAGTTTTAAGTTTACGATCCCAGCTGAAGTCGGTTCCAGGAGAGCAACTACCAAGGATATCCATACTCAAAGTTAGGTTTAGTGAGTACGTTTGGTGAGGTATAAGCCTCCAGTTATCGATATGGTAGAGTTTGGGAATTGATTTATGGATTTAGAATATAGAGGTCAGTTATAAATAATGATAAGATTTAGTTTCGGATTTTTGGATTGGAAAAAAAAAAGAGTCGAAGGGAGACCTTCGAAGAGTACGGACGTGAGCATTCAGCTCTGGTCGCTCGAAGCGAGCAGACGTGTCCAGAAATGGCGTTACAGTTCATGGCATTGCGGAAAGCTACAGATTAAGAGTATTGTTACAGAAGTATTATTTTAAACAGTGTAAGACGTTACTCGATATTTCATTCATCCGTAATCAGGTATGAAATAATTATTATAATTATCAATAATTAATTGAGTTCGAGTCAGAGTCTTGAGATATGATGCTACTGTTTTAATTAATGAAAATATTTAAGAACTGAGAGAATTATGGGGATATTGTTACAGTTTAGAGTCATGTTCACGATTTATTGTTAATATTATTTTATAAAATAATTATACGAAATATGTTTAATTATTAAACCAATTGCCGTCTAATTGACGCCAATACTAGACACATGTACGTTAGTTTTACTAGTTTTGTGGAAGAGAATGTTCTAGAATATCGTTTTTATAATTTATTGTTCTAGGTTACTGAATATTAGTTAATTGTGGATTAGCTCTAGTAATTAATTAATTTATTTTTAATGTATCGATAAATATCCTTTAGATGCCAATTTACCTGTTTGTCAGGATTAATTTCATTATTATTAGATTCAGTGTTTTGTTATAAAGAAGAATTGTTTGTACGAAGCTACAGTATTTTGTTAATTGTTAAATGGAGGTTTTAGATTATTTGTTGTTTAATAAAAATTGCAAATTCACTGATAATCTACATGAATTTGGAATGATGTAACCCGGACCACTCCCTCTCTCCATAAACCTACACACTGAGCGACACCATGGCATACCGTAACTCTGTTTTTAGTTTTCCAGTCTCTGTTTTTGTTTTGCTTATAAGTTCTGAGCATTTTGTTAAGCTTTAGTTTTTATTTAGTTGCGTGGTTTTGGTGATAATTCCACAGATCAAAAATTATCCGGTTTTTATTTATGCGTGGTTTTGAGATAGTTCCACAGATCAAAAATTTTATCTAATTCTTAAGATTTACTGGTTTGGTGATTCCAGTGATAAAAATTACCTGGCGCCCTGATAGTATTGAGACTGGAGGCTAAGGATAGAGAACGAAGTTTGTAGCGCGGAATTAATAATTTAATTTTTGTCGTTATAATATATATATATAATCGTTTCAAAATTATAAGAAAACAATTAAGACTACTTTTTTTTTGTATGATGTCTGGTTTATTGATAAATATATGTAAGCTTTGTCCAAGGAAATTTAAAAATATATTGTAAATCTATAAATATCATTTGCTGACTAAAAATTTCAAAATTATGTTTGATAATAAAAAATTTCCACGGCCTAACGCATTTGCATTACAAGCATCTTAATATTTTTTATCCTAAAAATTTATCAATATTTATCGACTGACTCTTGATTTTGAGAAAGTCTAACGAAATAAATTTTAAAATAATGATCAATTTTATTCACACAAGTGATTTTGGAATGTTTGAAATACATACATTTTTAAAAAAGTTTTTCATGATATCAGCATCGGAACTTAAAGTTTCAGTGTCTCTACAATCAGTCGAAACAAGATAATTTCAAGCCGATGCTGCAAATAAGTGCTAGTAAATTCGTAATTCATAAATACCTGCATACAATGGACAGAAACAATTGCGTTTTCTCCTTTGGAAAGAAACACAATTTTTTCTGCACGGTGTTAATTATATTTAGTGTTCATTTGCAGCCTTATTATTGTCATTTGATTGCTTGTCAGTTTAGTTTACTCATTTCATTTTTCATGTGACAGTTTTAATTCATGTAACCGGGCAGCGTTGGTTTACGACGTAAGAGTGCGGTTCTCTCGCTGTCTCTGTCATGATTTGGCCTTTCTCTATCTCTCTCATCGCAGCCTGATTGCCGAGTTTGGCTAAGCTAGGCGTTAGACCACAAGGGATGGTTTCACGCAGCAGGTGACCGTAAATCGGTCATGTGCGCATAATCAGGTAGGGGTCAACTGAGGTTGGGGCCTAAGACGACTGGATCAAAAAGGATTCGAGCTCAAGCGATCGATTCGAGTTCAAGCGATCGACACTCAAGGAAAAGTGCTCGACTATACAGTCACGCGGAAGCCAGTACATTGTTCTTTTTAGAAAACTTTGAAAATTAAAATTGATTCTTGCATAGATCGTTATCATAAACTGGTTAACAAAACCAAAATTTTTGTGAAGTGATACGAGTGATTTGCCAAGTGTTCAGCACCAAGCAGCCCAGGAACCTGAAGAGAATCTCCGCTGAGGATCCGTCATGCAGCGACGCCCGATACCAGCAGTACGTCGTACTCAATAAATCCAGATAAGAGATATATTAAATTTGCATTCATATCCCTCTCTTCAACGCATTCTAGCATAAATAATTATTGATCTTATTTTCCCGTGTCCATTAAATAACTGCGCACTATATGAATTTATTTTATTGTCACTGGACATTTATTTATTTCGAAAAGAAATTAAATTTATAAGCAGAGGGAAATTTTGTAAATATTTGGGGTTTTGGTTAAATAAAAATCGTTATATATATAATTGAAGTGAGTCTCTAAACAAAATTAATTTTCATCACCAGTGTCGTATAGAATAAGTTTTAATTTCAGCCGCGTGTCTGGTCAAAACGAGTCGACCCATCTCTGAGATCTATTTCCCGCGTTCCAGAACCAACAATATAACAATTATAATTCATATTTATATTTAATAATTTATTATTAATTAATTATTTAATCGGGAAATTTTGTAACTGTGGTTCGTGGCTACTGGACACGAAGTAGCCAGGGCCCACCGTTATATTAACCAAATAAAATTACTAAAAATGATTAAAAATAATATCTTTGTCTTATCTACTATCTAATAAGTGACTGTAATTCACAGATTTCTTGTTGTCTACCCTGATGGTTTTGAATCAGCCTGGAAACACCCTGGGAGTGGAAACATGGTGTAAGCATGGTGGATACACCGTGGAATCTCGGCGAAATCATGGTGATAACATGATAAAAAATCCACCGTGTAACCGCCGTGGATCCACCGTCATTTCACCGTGTTTCCAGGGTGTTACGATCGTGACGCGGTAGTTTTATACGGTAGTTTCTCGTATAAAATTCAATCAGAAACATTACAATCTTACTATCGTGAATAGTAAAAGAATAAAAAATGAGATTTAATTATTATATTTATTCTTTTATTCTTCCTCTTAATTTACAGTGCTGTCTCTATGTTTTTACAATACAAGCCACAAAAATTACGATAGTTGGATTGTAAATTTTCTGAAATGGTATAGTATATGCCACCTGAAGCGTTTACGTATATGAAAGACAAATGTTGTCACAATACCATGATGTAATGCTTGTATGAGAGTATATATGTATATACAAATGATAACATCTATTTCGTTCGTATTATGTGTGGTTCAACTATATATATTTATAAATCAGTGCATCTTTACCTACACTGTAGTGCAGAAAAAGAGGTTATTTTTCATGACATTCTTCGGACAATGATAAATAAAAAAAAAAAAAAAACTGTGCTTTTTTCATTACAAACCTAATAAAATTAAGGAATATAATAATTTTGTGGTGTAAGTATATTTACTACTATTCATTTCTTATTAAACTAAATATTCTGTGGGTATATCGTTCGCTTTAAAATTATTTAACTGGACATGTTTAGTTTTATAAACAAGTAGTATCATTGTCATAGAATGAATGATTCTAAAAGAATGAATTTTTTTTTGTTCTTAATAAATTCAATTCTCCTAATTTTGTTACAGAATATTATTTATTTGTCGACAATGAATATTTTTATCCGACTTGGCGATCAGGTAAACATTTCAGTAACCTCAAATTATGGACATTTAATGTTTCTTTCTGAAGTTAGCCAACGTCTAATAATTTTTGGATTTGTTTAAAAATGATAAACTATGAAAAAAAAAAATTTCGAAAAAATTGCATCTATGGTTTTTTAATTTCCTACATGTACATATTTTGGATATAAAGGACTGAGTCATTTTTATTCAAAAAGATACAAGTATAATACTTTTCGAACCTGATATGATATTATAACTTATAAGTTAAATTAATTAATAATTCATAAATTTTATATACCAAAAGAGTATATTTTAAAATATATTAAATGAATGTTTTATGATTTTTACTTCAGCATGTTTTATTTTTATTCCGACATTGTGTTTACCTTCTCAATTTAATTATTAAAAAAAAAAAAAAATACAAAATGATAAATTTTTTTTTTTAATGCAAGTTCTACTTTTTTAAGAAAATAAATTCTACTCCGTTGACTTCTAATTATACTTTTATGTTTGAAGAAATTCTACATTACCGACTCATTCATTTTACGATAGTTGCATTGTAATTTTTATAAACACAACTTGTATAATTTACTCTAAAGTATTTGATTTTTTCTATCTTGTAGTAGTATTTATTGGATGATTACTTTGATCAAGTTCGAAGATGAGCCCAATCGGTCGATTACTTTGGAAGTTGTGGGTGTTTCAAATTTTTTCTGATTTTCATAAAAATGAATTTTCTGGCTTTATCCTAAAATAACTTTTGAATCGAAAATGATAACTCAAGTTTGTAAAGAGTATCTTAAAATTTGAACGATTAGCTTTAATTTTCACTGCAATACTTAATTTTTTGAAACATCTTTTCTAACAATTTGATGACTCTGATTAAAAACTCCGATTGAATCTGATTGAAACTCAATTAGAATTCTATCGATTTCAATCGGAAACGAATTTTCAATCAGAAATGTTCGGGAGCGTTTGAGGCTTCCGATTGAATTTTAATCAGATTCAATCGGAAAATAATAATTTATTTCTCGATTTTATCCCGATTGATCAATTTTTTATTTCTCCGTGTGGAATATTCTAATTGATTTTAAACTATCTTCCTGATAAGCTAGATATGTAGCTAAAGTCCTTAGTAAAAACGAAAAGAGAAACTGGCTAGCGTCGCTAGAATCAATGCTAACGGTAGATGACAAACGAGGCGGCCCTCGTTTATTTTTCATAGGGTGTGCGTATTATCTATGAGATACGAGTAGTTCAACATTGGACAGTATAAAAATTGTAAGCTTAATATAGTATAAATCCTTTTTACTGCAGAATGTTCTACTAATTGTATCTTATAAACAGTGCACTTTAGCAATATCACCCTGTTTAGAAAATCTCATGGATTCTCATACATTCCCATAGATATTATATGAGAATAAATGAGTTCTATGAGAAGTGCTATATGGTTAAGTATAGGGCCTTATACATACAGCTATAAGGATCTCTCGGAAGGAAGTATAATAAACAATTCCGTAGAGGACGAAATTTTCTAAAAGATCTTTTTGAAGATCTACATCTTTTTCGCACGATGAGCCGTTTTTTTTTTCACTATTAACAAAATTATATGGAACAAGTGAAAAATAGACTTTCGGTGCAGATAGAATCGACATAGATAGAGTTAGAGCAATTTGTTTTATAGACTTTCAAATTCAACAAATTCTCTGCAAATTAAAACTGTATTCAAAACGATAGCTTAAAATCTGGCTAAGTTATACCAATTTAAAAAAATGTTATTCAATTAACATACTTTTTAAATAGAAAAATTTGATACTCGAGAGAAAGTACTTTAAATTAAATTTGAGAGCTGAAATTTTCAGGGAATTTTTTTCTCGATATAAACAACAAAATTTTCTTGTGTCGGCTAGAAAAAAAAAAATTTCGTTTCAAACGAAGCGGATTCAATTTAAAAATAATAATTCATTTATCGATTATTTTCCGATTAAATCCAACAGAAAATTTTCAATCAATTTCAATCGGATTCAATCGGAAAATAAAAATTCAGATAGTATTGATAATTATTAAAATTTGGACAGATATTTTTTTTTTTTATTTAATAAATGCGTAACTACAATCTGTCTATTGACAATAAATAATTGGGATGTAAGAGTAAAACGTGGTGATTAGAGCTTTACCCAATGGCAAAATACTCTAGTGCGGGAGGAATATTAGAATCGCTGTGGAAGGTCCAGGATCTTGATACGCTTAAGGCGTGTGGGTTCTCTTCTGTGCTCTATGATGTCTTTCACTAATGGATTCGGATGTTTGTGGAGTCTGACTTGATATTTTGTGCTGTACCGCGAGATTTCCTCTTTGACTGTGGCTACATGTAAATCCTTGTAAAGAGTTTTGTTGGATACGAACCACGGTGCGTTGATGATAGTTCTGAGAGTCTTCGATTGAAATTGCTGAAGAATTTCGACGTTATTAGTGCTAGCAGTTTCCCAGAGTTAGATGCCGTAGGTCCAAATTGGTTTCAGGATGGTCTTGTATAGCAAAAGTTTATTTTAAGTAAACAATTGGGACTTTCTACCGATCAGCCAGTACATTTTGTTTAATTTGATGTTGAGTTGGTTTCTTTTTGTGGTTAGATGTTTTTTCCAAGTTAGTCGTCTATCGAGATGTAGTCCTAGGTATTTGACCTCATCAGCAACTGGCAACTCCCGGTTATTTAGTTTGACTTTAGGGCAGTTACCTCTACGCAATGTAAATGTAATTTGAAGTGATTTGGTTTCACTGGCTTTAATTATCCATTTCAAGAGCCATTTATGGGTGGTATCTAGCTGCCTTTGAAGTATGTTTGCCGTTTCAACCGGGTCCTCTTGTATGGTCAAGATGGCTGTGTCGTCTGCGAACGTCGCAATTTTGATGTTGTCTCCATGGGGTAGATCAGCTGTAAAGATGGTATAAAGTGTGGGGCCCAGCACGCTGCCTTGTGGTGAACCTGCTCGAATTAAATGAAATTCAGACTCACTGTTCCCGTGGTGGGCTCTAAAGTATCGATCGCTCAGGTATGATTTCGTTAGTAGGCCATATTGCGGAAGCGTCTTTTTCATTTTGAACAGAAGACCTGGGTGCCACACTTTATCAAACGCTTGCTGGATGTCAATAAATGCTGCAGTATAATATTGTTTGTTCGGAAACCAAATTGGTGTTCAGGAATAAACTCTTATGCAGTAGCCTCAAGTCGTTTGTGAAGAAGTTTTTCGAAAAGTTTAGATAGCACAGGAAGGAGACTGATTGGACGATAGGATAATACTTCGTTGGGCTGTTTGCCTGGTTTGTTGATCATAATAACCTCAGCAAATTTCCATTGACTTGGGAAATAGGATAATCGTAGAATGGCGTTGTATAAATTAGTAATAAAAACAAAGCCTTTTTTTGGTAACTCGACTAGCAGTTTACTAGTTATCTGGTCATATCCAGGAGACTTCTTTTTTTTTAGGTTGTGGCTCATAAGCTTCAGCTCATGTGGAGAAACATGTGAAATCGGTAATGACATTGGTAGTGAAGTGTCCAGAAAGTCTGTGATCTCTTCTTTTTCTTGCTGTGATTGAAACGGACTGAAAACTGCATCGAGGTGCTCCGCGAAGGCTTGTGCTTTTTCCCGGTCATCTCTGGCCCAACTGCCATCTGCTTTTCTAATTGGCGGAGATGATTGAATCGGCCGCTTAAGCCTCTTCGTGACTTTCCAGATCGAGTAATATGTATCCTTGGTGTTTATGAGGTTTGCTAGCTTCTGCTGAATTGAGTCGTTTTCGAATTTGTGTAGAAGTTGTTTCAATTCTTTTGTTGCCTTGTTGAATATTTTTTTATCTGCACAGCTTCTGGTGGTTTGAAAGACTTGTCGTAGCCTTCTTTTTTCTAAGATTTTTTGTTTGATGTGCATTGGATAATTAAGACTGCTCTAGGTTGTTACGTTAGTTGATGGTGTGACAGTAGTAGCGGCGTTAGTAATTAGTTGATTTAAATATTCTGTCGCACCGTCTACGTCCGCATTTGTTTTCAGCGGTATTGTCAGGTTGATTTTGGTAGTAATTTCCTCCTTGTATTGTTCCCAGTTTGTTAAATTATTATACGGTAGTGCGCTAGATTTATTTTTTTTATAATGCAGGTGCTTAGAGTAACTATTACTGGAGTATGGTCGGACGATAGGTCCAGGCAGGCCTCAACTCCGGCGTTGTTGCGTGAAATGCCTTTTGTAATAAATATGTCTAGAGTATCCGGGATTTTGTTAAGATTAGTAGGCCAGTAGGTCGGAGAACCAGTACTCAGAAAGTTAAGATTGTTGTTTCATGCCGTTTTATATAGTTCTCTTTCTCGTGTGGTGATAAGTCTTGAGCCCCAATGCTGATGCTTAGCATTGTAATCTCCCCCTGCAATAAACCTAGATCCTAGTGTTTGGAAAAAATTGGAGAAGCGGTCAAGTTTAATTTTGTGTTTAGGTAGACAGTAAACTGCAGAGAGAGCTAGTGGTCCTATCCAGTGTTGTATCTGTACAGTAGTTGCCTGAAGATAGTCCGTGTTGAAACTGGGTAGAATGTGATGCTTTATGCTATTGCGTATGACGATACCTATACCACCATGGGCAGTGCCATCAGGGTGTTTAGTGTCGTAGAAAGTGAATCCCGGAATCCTAAAGAAGTTTTTTTCAGTAAAATGCGTTTCAGGAATTAAAAAAATGTCAATCTGGTTAGTTTGTAAGGAGGCATTGACTTCACTGGACTTAGAGTGAAGGCCATTAGCATTCCACAGCGCTATTCTAAACCTATTGTTCATATTTTGTTGGATAGTCTTGTTAATACTATTGTAAGTAGATTTAGCATGGTATTTAATAATTCTGTTTGTTTAATGATGACGTTTGCATATGTTTGTATACTGGACGATGTGTTGACATTAGAAGGAGACGTATAGGTAGTGTTGTTGTTCAGAAGTGGGGTAGACAAGATAGTTGCAAGCTGTTCCGGGTTGACGTCATTCGATTGCCGGTGCGGCCGTATCACTGTTTGGCTTCGCTTTCTCATGATGCTCTGGTATACTTCACAACCTTTGTAATTTGCCGGATGCATTCCGTTGCACAACGCACACTTCGCCGGGGTATCGTTACCCTTGAGACACGTCGTAGTATCGTGGTTTTCGCTACACTTAACGCTCTTAGGTGATCTATTGCAGTATCTTTTGGTATGTCCATACATTTGACACTTATTGCATTGCACTATTGTGTTTTTCTTCTTGGGAGGCTCAACAGTGACCTTAGCTTGTAGGAGACTCACAATGTTGTAGATGCCTTTATTGTTAGGATTCGGCTCCAGGTCCACAAAGAATAGTGGTAGCGGTACTTTGGTTCCGCGTCGAAAGATATTTGCCACATTGCGTACTTTATGATTTGATTTTTTGACCTCAGATTTAATTTGTTCTAAAGTGACTGAGGGATGGAGACCTCTTATTACTACTCGGTAAGCTCGTTCTTGTTTAATTTGGTAGGTGTGGAACTCAGCCTTTTCTTCGTTTAGCTTGCGAATTATGTTTCTATACGTTTCTACGTCGTTGGCAAGGACTTTGATTTGGTTTTCTTTATCAATGATTTTGTATGAATAATCTCCTTGAATGATTTCCGAGAATTTTTGGATACTTTGTACTCCTGGAATAACTATCGGCGGTGGTTTAGGAATCCTTTTAGAGGTAACACTTTGTGCAGTTCCATCTTCTGTATCATGAGATACTTCCATGTGTTTATCAAGTACTGAAAATCTATTTTCAGTTGGTGTTGTTGGTGCACTGGTTACATCTACGTTTGAACGTCTACGTTTCAGTAGGCTTGAGGGCACTACTTACCAGACATTGTTCGCAATTTTATTAAGCTTCATATTTAATGGCGGGTCGTTTTTAGTGGTATGCTCAGAGGAAAGAGCACCTGATTTCAATTTGGCTGGATGAATCAAATTTGGTCCACTTGATGATCCGTAAGGTCCATTGATTCCACTGTTCTCAGACGACATTATAGACTGCTTGAGTTCCGTATTGGAAAGAGACTTTAGACTTCACCATACACTATACACACACTGTTATACAGACAGTAATCCGATTAGACACTCAAATATAATGAGCAAATAAATACAATATACGTCTGCACTGGACGAGGGCTCGAAAGCGAATTGGCAGATATGAATTTCATTTATCATTAATTTAGCAATTTTTAAAATATCCGAGTATATAATTTTATCTGTCTTTCCAATTTAATCAATTTTATAAAAAGTTAAAACAAGCATTTTTCAAGATTATATAAAAACTTTTTTTAAAAAACTGTATTGATTAAGTTTAAAACTATCACGAAAATAAAAGGAAACATCAATAAAAAATTATATATATATTAAGTTGGTTAAAAAAAAAAATTTTTTTTTTTGGTATCCAAAAATTGAAAGTCTACCTAAAAATAAAAATTTCGGTACCAGTCCAAGCTCTTAATAATAATACTACGGTTTGCGTCAATTAGTTTTTCTATTTTCTATTTAAATAACACGGGAAAAAAACTTTTTATTTTTTAGAATTTTATAACTTACAAGCCAATCAACGAATTATTATGCACGATAGATATTTTTGTAGGATATTGAATGCTCTACAACAAAAGTCTCATCATTTTTTAATAAATCTAACTGTTCAAAAGTTATTTGAGCTTAAAGTCAAATTTATAGATAATTTTGAAATCTTCTTACTTTTCCGGTGACACTATCAGTTTTATCAGAAAATCTCATAGAAACTTTTTTGTAGGTAATTTCATTTCTCAAAAATTATTATAAATAAAGTTTTTCAAAATTTCGCTTTAATTTTCTAGTTATTTTCATTTCAATGGCAAGCTCTTAAAAAAATAGTTTTCTGATTGATTTTTTATGAATTCTAAAATATATTTTTTGTATTTTAACTTATATTTTTTAAAAAAATTTTTTTCATGGGGGTGTTTAACGCAAGGATTTTCGTATGCTCCAACTAACAGAAAAAAAAATTGCTTGAACTAAGAGAAAAATTTTTTAGGAAAAAAGATATATGTAGAGGAGAGGAAATTCACCATTCCTAGGCAATAGCAGTGGGAGTAGTTCGGTGCTCACCACTAGATAGCGCCTACCACTTGTGAAGTTTCCCTGGTGAGAAACGTAGCTCAGACATATTATATTCCAGACTTGGAAGCAATTCTGACACGAGCACTCCTCTGTTCCTCGACGGAGCGAGAAGAACAATTTTTGGTAGTAATATAGTATATCCTATATTACTTTATGACATGGAATTTAATTGTTAATATAGATTCAACGTAGATTTTAATATATTTGATTTTTTAATTGTTTACCATTTGATAATAAACTAAAATAAGACTTCGATTTATTATCCTCGTTTGTAATATGACATGAGGTTGGCAATGGAACATCACTGTACACTTTTAACCCATTCCCGAAACGAGCACCAGATCCGTGGATTGAAGTTGAGTTGACTAGCAAACGAAATCCACGGTTTACTGTTTACAAACAGCCCTTCATTAATGGTAAATAAAATACATTCAATTTTTTACTGTAATAAAGTTAAACTTTAGTTCAACATTTTTTTTCCTTTTTTTTTTAGATATTAAAATATATGACAATCTCAACTATGATAAGACCAAGGTTTTGGATCGTTATCCTATTAAACTTGCAGCATCCATCAAATATCATGATTTCATAGAGCAGAATGTATTTACTCGCTTGAACGTAACCGTGATCAAACATATATTTCAAGATGGAGAAGATTCCGATCCAGTTATTGAATCATTAATTGATGGTAAACACGATATCAGTCAGGCCCAATATGATTTCAATATTGTTGAAAATGTTGTTCGTGAAACTGTTGGTATTTTTTACCTTTATTCCGGTATCGCAGTTATTATCATTCTATTGATTATTACGATAATGATAATACTGACCAATGGCTATCAGGTTCGCTTGGCGTTGCTAGACGTCCTTAAGGTGTTATTGAGTATGGGGATGGATTCACCTCTCGATTGATTCGCGATGAAAATTTTTTTTTTTACCGCATTCTTATTTATTTTTACATTTGGCCCAGCTCTCCAAGGGCAACTATCCGCGATCTTATCACGACCACCATCCTATAACGTAGAAACATTAAAAGATCTATACGACCATAAATACCATTTGCATTATTATGAAGGCTTACACCGACAGATAATAAATCAAGAATTATGGACAACGGTTGAGGAAATGAGTTTTCTACATCCAGGTACAGACGTACTTCCTTTTAAGTGTCTAAAATTAGCTACCCAAGATAATACAGTTGCATGTATTT
Source organism: Microplitis demolitor (assembly GCF_026212275.2). Taxonomy (NCBI): domain Eukaryota; kingdom Metazoa; phylum Arthropoda; class Insecta; order Hymenoptera; family Braconidae; genus Microplitis; species Microplitis demolitor. The sequence goes on along the minus strand of NC_068552.1, from coordinate 5,003,243 downwards.
ATCCCGAAAATTTGACGATTAAAAGTGCGTCGGATGAAAAAAATTTGTACATATCTAAAACCTTTTTGTTTAAATCAAATTTCGTTTACTTGAGCCGTAAGGATTGGCCCCTAAAAGATCGGATTCATAAAAATTTATTGAACGCGATTGAATCTGGTTTCCAGCAAAAAGTTCTCAGATATATGATTAAAAATTAATTTGGAAAAAAGTCAAAAATTGATCGAATTGACAAAATTTTAAAGTATAATGAAGTAGATGCAATAGATCTTGAATATTTCTATATTTTTTTTGCATTTATTTAGCTCTTAGCAGTTCTTATATTTGGTATTGAATATTTGGTCGAACAGTATCGACGCCGAAGACGATGATCAAGTTGCCCTCTTCGTCAGTTTTCATCTGCAATTTTTATTTTTTCACTTTAATAATAATAGATTTACATTTTACATTCAGTTGAAGAAAATAGTTTATTTTTATATTTACAACAAGCGACATTTTTTTCAGTCTGTTCGTTAATTGAATTAATATTAATTTTAATAATTTACTAATGCTTGTAAATAAAATTCAAATTCTTATCATAGAAAAAATTTTAATTTTAAGTTATACAATACAGCGATACAGTATATTGTTAATAATTGAATTTATAATACGGCAAGCCAATATTTATTTAAACAATGTCACTTAAATTATTTTGATCATAATTTTATAAACAAATTTGGATTGTGATTTTTTCTTTTAATTCCAACTAATATAGTTATTACTAATAATATTATTCAATGACAAGAGAGACAAAATTGTCCTGTACATAAATCAATATCATTCGAATTACACTCGGAGTTTCAATGCCATGTCTACATGTAAAACATGATATTTTCTATATGAATAGACATTACAATATTTTAATTAATTATCGAGCTTCTAGGACACAGTCATATGTTGCATGCAAGAAAAAGTACCGATGCATTAGACTAATAACATGTACATGTAGAACTATTGATCGTTACTTGTGTTATTTTGCAAGCTGATATGAGATATTTTATTTAAATTCGAATCTAACTATTGACTATTTTTGGTAAATTTATTTAATCATGAAGCATTTATCCAGTACTGCAAATAAGTACGAATTTATTCAACTATACAATAAGCAAAATAATTCAAATCCAGGATCATGAAAATGATTGAATGGATAAATTGATGGTCTATTTGGCTCCAAGCTTGAAGTAAACGTCTTTCGTTGTATCAAAAGATAATTAAAATAAGAGTAAACGAAGAAAAGCCAGATGAAGCACGCGAATTGATTGAAAAATGTGCAATGACGCATTTACTTACCACCAAGTCAGTACTTATTAGCCAATAGCTTCATTCCACGGCTCTTCAGAGTGCTAATTCTCTGATGATGGTAAGAACGCATGCGTTGATCGCTTTGTTAATCTACGTAGTTGCAATACACACATGCAACCTCACTTGATGAAGAAATTTGTAATTTAGAAGAGACCGAACAACATAACTTTTAGTATTGAAATGAGTCAGTTCTAATTGTGCTATCATTTTTAGTAGAGGTTTGTTTCATAAGAATACAACTTAATCATTTCGGTTAATATTAATTTCATAAAATATCGATAATAATAAAATTGTTCAACTAATCTAATTTATCATTATCTAATCGATTTAAGGTGGAAAATAACAACTAAGCTGATAGTCATGTGGAAGAAGAATATTATTTTGCTTCTATTTTTTGGGAGCGTTTCGTGCAATAAAATTATGTATAAAAATATATCTGCCATGCAAAATGATCTAGTTGTCTTCAAACATACGGTAATAAAGTTTACGTATTATCAAATAAATCTACTAATTTTTTCCATGTAATGTAAATATCGATTTTTCGTATTTGACAGAGTCAACTACTCGATTTGTGTTTTACTAATGTTACCAATCCGATTGCTATGAGTAAAAATGTATTTGATGCCTTTCGTCTAACTGCACCCGAATTACTGAAGAGACCTATCATGATTATCGATAATAATTTTGAGGCAAAAAATGTTCAATTGTATTCGCCTTCTTATCCAACGTATGTGTTGTTTGTACGAACGATTAAAGAGTTGGGGCAACTCCTTAACAAATTAATGTGGTCGCCTTCCTGGAACATTGCTTCAACACTCTTCTTAGTGTTGAAGTTAAAAAAATGTTATAAACCGGCATTTATTCTACTCTCGATGCTATGGGACTTTGATTTATTATCCTCGTTTGTAATATGTCATGAGGCTGGCAATGGAACATCACTGTAAACTTTTAACCCATTCACGAAACAGGCACCAGATCCGTGGATTGAAGTTGAGTTAACTAGCAAACGAAGTCCACGGTTTACTGTTTACAAACAGCCCTTCATTAATGGTAAATAAAATGCATTCAATTTCTTACTATAGTAAAGTTATACTGTACTTCAACAATTTTTTTTCCTTTTTTTTTAGATATTAAAATCTGTGACAATCTCAACTATGATAAGACCAAATTTTTGGATCGTTATCCTATTAAACTTGCAGCATCCATCAAAGATCATGATTTCATAGAGCAGAATGTATTTACTCACTTGAACGTAACTGTGATCAAACATATATTTCAAGATGGAGAAGATTCCGATCCAGTTATTGAATCATTAATTGATGGTAAATACGATATCAGTCAGGCCCACTATGATTTCAGCAATATTAAAAATGAGTACTACGACGTGATTCCGGTAATTTCCGAGGCCAATTTTATCATAGTAACACGAAAAAGAACTTTTTATCGCTTGTTCGTGAAACTGTTGGTATTTTTGATCTTTATTCAGGTATCGCAGTTATTATTATTCTATTGATTATTACGATAATGATAATACTGACCAATGGCTATCAGGTTCGCTTGGCGTTGCTAAACGTCCTTAAGCTGTTATTAAGTATGGGGATGGATTCACCTCTCGATCGATTTGCAATGAAAATTCTGTTTTTTACCGCATTCTTATTCGTTTTTACATTTGGCCCAGCTCTCCAAGGGCAACTATCCGCGATCTTATCACGACCACCATCCTATAACGTAGAAACTTTCAAAGATCTATACGACCATAAATACCATTTACATTATTATGAAGGCTTACACCGAGAGATAATAAATGAAGAATTATGGACAACGGTTGAGGAAATGAGTTTTCTACATCCAGGTACAGACGTACTTCCTTTTGAGTGTCTAAAATTAGCCACCCAAGACAATACAGTTGCGTGTATTTATCCTGAGAGTTTGATTATTAAAAGTGCGATATCTAAAAAGAATCTGTACATATCCAAATCTCTTTTGTTTAAATCAAATGGTGTTCATTTGATCCGCAGAGATTGGCCTCTAAAAAACCGAATCCATAAAACATTATTACATGCGGTCGAATCTAGATTCGGGCAGAGATTTCATAGAAGTATGATTAAAAATCCACTGAAAAAAGAAAGAAAAATTGATCGAATCAAAAAAATTTTAAAGTATGATGAAGTAGACGCGATAGATCTTGAATATTTCTATGTATTTTTTGCATTTATTCAGTTTTTAGCAATTCTTATTTTCGGTATTGAATTTGTGATTGCACGAATTCAGCGTCGGAGATATTAACCCTTTCCCGGTCGACCTTGAATCCATACTCTTAATTTGAATCGTACATCTTATTCTTGAAAGAAGAGAGCTATAGTCTGTTTTCTAGAGAGGGAGCCGGAAAAATGGTAAAAGGGGAAGTTCCTCTACACTACCACATCTAAACTTTCACTCATACAGACTTATGGCGGATTTGCATTGGCTCTATCCCCACATAATCCCCACCTAGACTTACCGATACTCCGAGCCGGGAAAGGGTTTAATAATAAATTTTTTACATTAATGTACTGTTGTTAAACCGGTGTAGAAGCGGGGCAAACTTCATCTCCTCAGACGATCGACTTTGGGACGCTTATAAAACGCACAAAATATCTTGACGCACATACACACTCACACTCATACTTACGAGCGCACACACACAAGCGTACAAATGCTCACACTAAACACTCACTCACTTTTTTTACAGTATAGAGAAAGGTGGGGAAAAGCGACCCCCCCCTAAAATTTTGATTAAAAAAAAATTTTAACTTCCCGCTAGGGAAGTCAATAATTTTCAAAAAATTCGGGAAGTTATTGTTCTCACCCCAATTTTCGAAAATCGATATTTTTTCTCAGATATCACGTTTTGAGGTCCTAGAAAGCTATTCTGACTATTTTCAGAATGATGTCCAAGTGTCGTTATGTATATATTTCCGCATTTTTACCCCTACCAATAACACCTAGGGCAAAATGGACCAATCGAAACTTCTAAAAAAATGATTTTTTCATATTTTTATCACCAAATTATAAAAATATTCGAAAATAATATGTTATTTTTTAATTGATAAAATGTTTTAAATAATGCAAAATAATCTGTAATCTAAAAACTAAAAAAAAAAAACGTTTTTTAGGTTCAAAATAATGACAAATGACAAATATAGAATCGTTTTTTCTTATTTAATAATATTTAGTAATTAAGCTCATTGAAGAGGAATGATTTATTACACCTTAAAAAATTTTTTTGAATAATATAAAACTAAAAATAGTTGACAAGAGAAAGAAATACATTCTTAATGATGAAAACAATTAAAAAACAAAAAACTTTCATCATTTTTTGGAGGAGAGCCTCTCTGCCCTACAAAAAAAATTATTTTTCCATAATTTTGGCAAATTGTCCATAAATTTGTTCGAAATAGGATAGAAGTAAAGTGATCTGATGGTCAAAATCCCCAGAAACTAATAATTGTTCATTAATTGGCTTCGGGGGGCCATTCTGCTTCACCCTTCCCTATAGTTAAATAACATAAAAAAAATAATAAATAGATTTTTTACAGTTGATTTTTGGAAGTATATTCAAGATCGCTATTACTAATGAATTAAATTATAAACATCAATTTAAATTTAATTACTCTTTTACACTTTCCGATAGCGGCATAATATAAATTGACTAAACATAATCTAATTCTTGCACTCATTATACCGATTGTTATTATTATAATTAATAATATTTTTTGATAACTATCGCATCTCTGTAAGAAATTTTTAGTGTTCCAATAAAGTTGTTAATAATGAAGAGTGTGACGAATTGTATAATTTAATGAACAACTTGTCATTATTTAATGTTATAGAGTTATTGTATTAATGTCCTCAAAAATAGTTTTATGTGATTAATAAAAAAACTGTACTAATTAATTATATGAAAATGCTAATAACAATCACAGTTTAATAGTTTATTAGTATAATTATTAATGATTAAATTTATCAATTCCATTGAAATACTTGTAGAATTGAGCTCTGATTGTTGTTAAGATGAAATATTATTTAATCTCTATAACCATTTCCGTTCTGTCAATGAGTTTTCAAAGATATCATCATAATAATTAATATTCAGAAAATTATTATCTGTTTACTTACACGGAAAGAAAATTATGGGGATGGTTCCCATAATTTTGTGAAATTTTTTCCTATACCAGTATAGGAATTACGACCATAAATTATACACATCGTTTCCTTAATACAATATTTTAAATCTTCAACAATATCTTAACTTTTTCGGAAGTTATGTATTTTTTACCATGTTACTAAATAAAAAATCGTAAATAATCAATAGCCACCTCTAAATATCAATATTAAGAGCTCAAATTTTAACTGTCACCCTATTTCAAGACACGCTTTCGATTTTTTAACTTTCACGTAACGATTCAAATTATTTAATTTTTATTTAGTTATAAGTTGAATATTTTAATTATATATTTGAATTTGAACCGTTACGCGGGCATTCCGCCATTTCGCCGATGGAGACAGCGGTCCGTGCACGGTGCTAGCGCATGCGCGCTGAGTATGAGTGAGCACATGGGTGAATAGATTTTAATTTATAATTTAAAAATACAAATAATTGGTTTATATCAATTTTAAGTTTTTGTTTATGATTTTGGAACAGTTGGGATGCATAATCCAGCGTAGCATTATGCCCCAACGATTGTTTAATGTATTGTTTGATTGAAACTTGTCATCCGACTAAGGACGTCAATTAGTTGACAATATTGACCGCCGGGTAACGGTAAATCGATACCTTGGCTAAAAATTCCGATGTCAATTTAATAATTTTGAATAATTACTATTTCAGTTACCGGGTACAATAAAAATAGGAATAAGTTATATATAAATAGTTCATATATTTAATTAATTAATTATGTATCATTCAGATGTCCAGGAATTGTTTGGATATTTTATAATTTTAATTTAAAACTAGGCCCAGGGCTAGAAAAAAATAATTAGATTCCTATGGCCGATACACGGCATCCCTATGAGAGAAGCTGTTGTGTACTTGCCTTTAACTGAGATTAAGGTGCCACCTTTTTGTGTTTTGTTGTCATCCTTCTCCTAGTGCTGCCAACTTCGATCACCTGGCAGGCGGTTGCGACTGCGTTGTAAGTCATAGCGTTGAGTACTTTCAGCCATATTGTGTCACCTACAATAAGCTAAAAGTAAAATTAACTGTTAACATATAAATATTTGTGCAAGTGCAATAATTTAGAGTTCAATTAACTCAGAAAAAATCAGAGATTATTCTGAAATGAGTAATTCGGGCCAGGACAAGGTCAAAGACCCGGAAAACAGATCCCCGGGAGGCAGTACCCGGCATCGTTCTAGTGAGAGAGAGTCGAGTTCGAGTGAGAGAGAAAATTCTCCTCCCGCCAAAAAGAGGCGCTTGAACAGCACAAGGGCCCAATTAAAGTCTCTACAACATCAAATTACCTCTTTAACTAACCTAGTAATTGATAACTTTCAAATTCCATTGCAGAATGCAGTAGATCAGGGGGAGTTGGATCGAGGTTCGGTAATTTCAGGGCAATCCAACCCCCCACAAAACGTTGCCGAGACAAATTTTCTCACAGTCCCGGTGGGACAGCCTGCACCACTGAATTTAGGTCATCACAAGACAGAGGTTGACGAAAGAAAAGTGCTACGAAAGGCATGCCCAGAGAAATTGAAAGCTATATCTGAGCTTCAAAAATTCGGTTCTCCAGACTGGAAGGAAATAAGGTATTCTAGCACCTTAAAAGAATTTTTAGCAACGCCGGGCTTCTCAGAATTGAAGGTAAACGAGGAGTTATGTTATCTTGATAAAGGTAAGGATCAAGCAGTCTCAACAGAAAGAGTCCTAGCAGGCATATCAAACGCCATTCTCGAGCAGAATCAACTGCTGAGAGACACTCTCCAAGGTATTGTAGACTGGACTTTCTCCAACAGAGAAAACGTTAGTCCAGAATCAATTCATCAACTTTGCATGTTAAACTTTGGTCCAAATTCGGAAATTTTCAAAAATTCTGAAAAGATGTTGCAGGTTGTATGCGGAAAGAGAGCCTCGTGCATTGAGGCTAGGCGAGAACGCCTAATTGCAGAAGAACCCAATAAGCAGATTCAAGGAGCCTTGAGGAGAATTCCTCCAAACGTAGAATATCTCTTCGAGAAGGAGAACGGGATCACTTATCGGCTCCTTAGGGGGACCTCAGGCTTGGCTTAAGGCCCCAGATCAATCGAGTACAAGACAGCCGCGTCAGAGAGGAGAGTTCAGTCAAAGCCAGCCATCTCGTCACTCTTTTTCTTCGGCAAGACCTTCACAACTGTTTGGTAATAAACCTGACTCTCGTTTTCAGGATTCGAAGTTTAAAGGTACCAAAAAAGACACTCCTAAATCAAAGGGTCCGCCTTCCTTTCGCAAGAAATTTTCCCAATGACTATATGGAAGCAAAGAAGTTTACAGGCGGCCAACTAGCCTGCTACCAGGAAGAGTGGAAAAAGTTGGGAGCTCCTCAGGTAATCTTAAACATTATTACCGGATTTCGTATCCCGTTTTCAGAAAAGTCGGTCCTCTCAACCAACTGGAGATCGTCGCAGTTCGAGACAAAAAGTTCTCAGCAGATGTCGGAATAATTCGATCTCTTGCTGAGCCAAGGGATATTAGAATACCCGAAGTACCCCGGCGCGAGTTTCATCTCAAAAATATTCTTAGTAAAGAAAAGCGACAGAGGAGTACGCCCAATTTTCGATCTTCAGAATCTGAACAGGTACGTGGAGGTGAAAACATTCCAACTAATTTCACATTCGAAAATTCCAGACTTTCTACAAGAAGGAGACTACATGATTCGAATAGACATGTCTCAAGCGTACTTCCATGTTCCGGTAAAGGAGTCTCAACGCTGTTTCCTAAGACTCATTTACAAAGGAAAACTAATGCAGATGACGAGCTTGCCCTTTGGCCTCTCAGCTGCTCCATACGCTTTCGCCATGGTAACGAACTGGGTCGCAGAGACCCTTCGTTCCAGGGGCATCAGGGTCGTAGTATACCTGGACGACTTTTTAATAGCTGCTCAGGACGAGAAGCAACTGAAAATCCAGACTGCATCGGTTGTTACTCTGTTAGAAACCCTAGGTTGGCAGATAAACCGTCTCAAGAGCATTCTGGTGCCCTGTCAAAGGTTAGACTTCTTAGGGATAACCTGGGACACCAGAAGACAGCAAATCAGTCTTCCAACAAAGAAGACCGAGAACATAAACAAACTGTTACGAGAGATGAAACGGAAGCAAAGTTGCACTCTCAATCAGGTTCAGTCCTTACTAGGGCACCTGAATTTTGCGAGCTTCGCAGTACCCAGAGGTCGGCTTCATTGCCGCCACCTTCAACGATTCCTCACACAATTCAACGAGAATCGCCCGAGGCAAAGACGACAGATCGGAGCCCAGGTGCTGGAAGAGCTCGATTGGTGGAGCACATCCACTGCTCTGTCCTCTCAGCTTCACAAGACTCCAGTAATGCACTTCTTGACCACAGACGCAGCCGACAGCGGCTGGGGAGCACAACTGGACAATTTCCACATGACGGGAACCTGGACAAAGAGCCAACTGGCTTGGCATTCCAACAAAAAAGAGATGCTGGCCGTCTATCTAGCGATCAGGCAGCAATCTCAACACCTCAAAGGAGCCCACATACTGTTGCAATCGGACAACCGGACTGTCGTGTCCTACATTCAGAAGGAGGGCGGAACGAGGTCGATAGGACTGTACGACCTGACATACCAACTCCTGCAGCTGATCGACCAGCTGAAAATAGCGATGTCAGCCTATTACCTTCCCGGAAGGTACAATGGTATCGCAGACAGATTGTCCCGAGGAGGCCGCTTACCAGAATGGCACCTGTTGCCTGCAGCCACAAAAGAGGTTTTCAAAAACTGGGGCGTTCCAGAGATCGATCTGTTTGCCAGTGCAGAGTCTGCAGTAGTCAGACAGTACGTCTCGCAAGACTGCAGAGATCGATCGGCAGAATTCATCGATGCCTTCAGTCAAATCTGGGATTACGAGCTAGCGTGGCTATTCCCACCACCCAACATGATACCAAGGGTGTTGGCGCACCTGAACAAGTGTCGAGGGCAATTCCTGCTAGTAACCCCCAAGTGGGATCGGACGTTTTGGATGCCAGACCTCACCAGTCGGAGCCAAGAAATTCCGATGACAATCAAGAACCTGGAACAAGTACTGGTCGACCTATCAACAGGAAGGCCACCACAACAGATAGACGATCTTATTCTCCAGGTGTGGAAAGTTGGGTGTGGGGAACAGTGACGGAGAACTGGTCACCACAAGAGAAGGAACTCGTGAAAGAAAGCTGGCGAGCATCGACTCTCCAGACCTACAAAGCACCGATCAAGAGGTGGCTGGCTTGGTGCCAGGAAAACGACGTCGACCCAGGTGCTCCTCGCGGCACGGATTTAGCAAGATTTTTAGCAAATTTGTTCATCAAAGACAAACTCGCATACAACACCATACTAGTCCACAAATCGGCGGTAGCTACATTCTGCTCGGGACAGGGAGCGACAGATCTGTCCTCGGATTTTCTGGTCAGGCAAGTTCTTAAGTCAATTTCCGTGGCAAAACCTAGGGAAGTACAGTCTTCAATATGGGATGCTAAAATTCTTTTTAACTGGCTGGCAGCAGAACTGCCCAAGCTATCCTTCTTCGAGGTGTCAAGAAGAGCAGCCACCATATTACTGCTAGCATCAGGTCGCCGGATACATGATCTGGTTCTTTTGAAAATCTCTAAGAACCATCTCTTTAACTTAGGCAACGAGATCATATTATGGCCCAGCTTCGGCTCTAAGACAGACAGGGCTAGCTTCAGACAGTCAGGATGGAGGCTGTCAAGGCACGAGAACATCCGAGTCTGCCCAGTCACCTGGATTAGGGCACTGCTGAAGTTGTCTGAAGAAAGAAGAGCATCACAGGGGCTAGACGACTTATTCATCACGATAACGGGTCCAGTTAAAGCTGCATCCAAGACAATAATTGCAGGTTGGATCCGCTCAGTGCTAAAAGACGCAAAAATTGACGCATCACCAGGCAGTGTGCGAACAGCAGTGGCTTCCCGTAGCTGGCTAGATGACCTCCCAGTTCAAGACATCCTCGACAGAGGCAATTGGAGGTGTGCTGAAACGTTCAGGAACCATTACTGTAAGCAAGGAGAGGCAACGGTCCAAGGTTCTCGCGGTCTCCTATACAACAATTTCAAACCAGTATAGAGGAGATCTGGGATAAGTAAGCATTATCTTTGTATAACTAGCCGCCTAGAAGCTGATAATCTAAGATAAGGTCGATAGATCAGATTTAAAAAAAAAAAAAAAAAAGCATTTTTCTAGTATCTTATTATATTTTGCAATAACCTAAGACTACTTGTAACTATTAGACACTGTGACATCTTATTAATAAAAGCAATCGTATGTAGACTTATATAATAGACAAATCATTCTCCAAATATACATCCTACTCTCTAGACTTTAAGGCATTATTTTAATCAGGTTACTTCATATACCATCACATAGCGTTGAGCGATCACCAGCAGATAACAAACAAATCTCTCATAGGGATGCCGTGTATCGGCCATAGGAATCTAATGCAAGTGTTTTGAATTACAACAAAACACGTATTATATTCCGGAGCCGATACACGGCATCCCGGTACATATCTTACTGGATGAGAGATGCTATGACTTACAACGCAGTCGCAACCGCCTGCCAGGTGATCGAAGTTGGCAGCACTAGTACACAACAGCTTCTCTCATAGGGATGCCGTGTATCGGCTCCGGAATATAATACGTGTTTTGTTGTAATTCAAAACACTTGCATTATGATAGAAATTAAGGGCGACGGTGGTGCCACGTATGCGACGACCAACAGGTGGAGGTGGAGAGAATTAATTTGGAAAGATACAGACTAGCAAAATGATAAATACCGAAGAATTTATCATTTTGAGTGTGAGTGAGGATAAATTCCGTGTCTTTCTCCCTCTCACAGGTGCTGAGAGAGTAAATAAAATAAGAGTATTAGTATTATTTATTATATTGGATACATTTGGATGAAATAATTGGTTTTTTTTATTTAATATTAAAATTAATATTGTGAATTAAATTAAATTATATTTATTTTGGGTTGAGTTTATGTAATGTTATTTTTTTCATAATCACCGAGTGTTATTATTGTTCTAAATTTACCTGAAATTAAATATTATGTAAAATATTATTAAATTTTATATTGTTTACAAATTAAATACTCGGAAACCAACAGCTGTCGGGGAAAATTTAATATTTATTTTCCCTGGATCTTTTCCTACTGCTTTATTTCATTTTTCTGACTTTATTTATTATTTATATGTAATTATTTATTATATATTTACTATTTTTCTTTTTTTTATTATTCGTTTTATTTCTTTCAATTGTTTGTCCGCTTTGTCGCGAGTCACTTGCTCGGATTTTCCCTCGCAGATTTTCCCCTGAATTAAATTTTGTCCGTTTTAGGATAAACGGTCTGGCGCCTGCGTGCACTAACCCAGCCTGAGGAGCTGGTCCAGGCACGACATTTAACTATCATTTATAATTTAATCATTATTTAAATTTTTGTATTTTATTTTAATCTGGTCTCGATATTTATCATTTAATATCGTTTATTATTATTTATTATTATTATTATCACGCGTGGGCGACCTCATACGCTATATCGAGGGAGTTCGCGTCTCCGTCGCGAAAATTCGGTAGATATACGTTATACAATGTTCATCAAAAAAATAAAAATAGTTCCCGAATTCGAAACAGTTTGATATATATATATATATATATATATATATATATATATATATATATATATATATATATATATATATATATATATATATATATATATATATATATATATATATATATATATATATATATATATATATAATCGTTTCAAAATTATAAGAAAACAATTAAGACTACTTTTTTTTTGTATGATGTCTGGTTTATTGATAAATATATGTAAGCTTTGTCCAAGGAAATGTAAAAATATATTGTAAATCTATAAATGTCATTTGCTGACTAAAAATTTCAAAATTATGTTTGATAATAAAAAATTTCCACGGCCTAACGCATTTGCATTACAAGCATCTTAAAATTTTTTATCCTAAAAATTTATCAATATTTTTCGACTGACTCTTGATTTTGAGAAAGTCTAACAAAATAAATTTTCAAATAATGATCAATTTTATTCACAAAAGTGATGTTAGAATGTTTGAAATACATATATTTTTAAAAAATTTTTTCATGATACCAGCATAGAAACTTAAAGTTTTAGTGTCTCTACAATAAGTCCAAACAAGATAATTTCAAGCCGATGCTGCAAATAAGCGCTAGTGAATTTGTTATTCATAAACACCTGCATACAGTGGACAGAAACAATTGCGTTTTCTCCTTTGGAAAGAAACACAATTTTTTCTGCACGGTGTTAATTATATTTAGTGTTCAGGTGCAGCCTTATTATTGTCATTTGTTTGCTTGTCAATTCAGTTTACTCATTTCATTCTTCATGTGACAGTTTTAATTAACCAAATAAAATTACTAAAAATGATTAAAAATAATATCTTTGTCTTATCTACTATCTAATAAGTGACTGTAATTCATAGATTTCTTGTTGTCTAACCAGTTTTCTGCATCATCTGTTTCTTGTGGCTGCTGACACTCCTACCGGATTGAAATTACACGGGAAAAAAATTCGGCGAAAAATTCCAATATTACTATCGTAATCCTGGACTATACTTTTATTATCTGTAAAATTCAAATAGATGATACGAAAATTTACAGTTTCTAAAAGATTTTTTACTATTCACTATCGTAATTTCATTAAGAGTTTGTCGTATAAAATTCAATCAGAAATATTACAATCTTACTATCGTAAATAGTGAAAGAATAAAAAATAAGATATAATTATAATATTTATTCTTTTATTCTTCCTCTTAATTTACAGTGCTGCCACTATGTTTTTACAATACAAGCCACAAAAATTACCATAGTTGGATTGTAAATTTTCTGAAATGGTATAGTATATGCCATCTGAAGCGTTTACGTATGAAAGACAAATGTTGTCATAATACCATGATGTAATGCTTGTGTAAGAGTATATATATATATATAAATGATAACATCTATTTCGTTCGTATTATGTATGGTTCAGCTATATATATTTTTAAATCAGTGCATCTTTACCTACACTGTAGTGCAGAAATAGAGGTTACTTTTCATGACATTCTTCGGACAATGATAAATTAAAAATAAAAAAAAAAACCTGTGCTTTCTTCATCATTACAAACCTTATAAAATTAAGGAATATAATAATTTGGTGGTGTAAGTATATTTATTACCATTCATTTCTTATTAAACTAAATATTCTGTGGGTATATCGTTCGTTTTAAAATAATTTATCTGGACATGAAGTTTATTTTTATAAACAAGTAGTATTATTGTCATAGAATGAATGATTCTAAAAGAACGATTTTTTTTTTTTAATAAATTCAATTCTCCTAATTTTGTTACAAAATATTATTCATTTGTCGACAATGAATAATTTTATCCGACTTGGCGATGAGGAAAACATTTCAATAACCTCAAATTATGGTCATTTAATATTTTTTTCTGAAGTTAGCCGATGCCTAATAATTTTTGGATTTGTTTAAAAATGATAAATTATAAAAAAAAATTTTTCGAAAAAATTGCACCCATGGTTTTTTTAATTTCCTACATGCACATATTTTAGATATAGAGAAATGAGTTATTTTTATTCAAAAAGATACAAGTATAATACTTTTTGAACCAGGCGGCTGAGGCAGCCGTTCGGCACGCGCGTGGCTCGGGCGATCACCGAAGTTAAGTAGCATCAAGCATGATCACTACTTGGCTGGGTGACCGCTTAGCCACACGTCGGGTTCAAACGAAGGTCTCTGATCGCTAGTCGCGGGATGAAGATCCAGTGATCGGTAAAATGGAAATTTTATCGATCACGGGAGCTTCACCTAAACCGAACTGTACTGGCTAGGTTTTCTCTGTGGTTTCCCTAGCCACTGCACCGCCATTGCACAAGGGAGGTTGCAAGGCATCACCGTAATGATGCAGTACAGTATAAGCACAAGTCGGGCCACAGCCGCACAACGGAAAGCAGAGGAGGAGAAGTAAAGCAGTTTGCGATATAAAGGCAAAAAGTGTAAAAGGCCGTAGTTGCGGCTATACACTAGAAAACAATTAAAAAAAAATTACTTTTTGAACCTGATGTGATGTTATAACTTATAAGTTAAATTAATTAATAATTAATTATAATTAATAAATTTTATATACCAAAAAGTATATTTTAAAAAACATTAAATAAATGTCTTATAATTATTACTTTAACATGTTTTATTTTTACTCCGACATTGTATTTACCTTCTCAATTTAATTTAAAAAAAAAAAAATACAAAAGGATAAATTTTCTTTTTTTAACTTCCCGCTAAGAAAATCGACGATTTTCAAAAATTTCGGGAAGTTATTGTTTTCACCCCGATTTTCGAAAATCGAGTTTTCATCAGATGTCGACGTTTTGAGATCCTAGGAAGCTATTCTGACTATTTTCAGAATAATGTCCGAGTGTGTGTGTGTGTAAACTCTTTGTAACTTTTGAACTAATGAATCGATTTGGATAGTTGAGGTGGCAATCGAAAGAGCTTGTTGGCCATCAACTTTTCGAAAAATTTCAGATTATTTGATCGAATAGACTCGAAAATATTTGCAAATTACGAAAAAAAAAAAATTTTTTTTTTAGTTTTTTATTGATTTCTCAAAAACGACTCATACGATCGACTTTAAAATCTAATTAGCTCTAGTACTCAATAAAACGTGTCGATCGCCACCTCAAACATCAAAATCGGATAATTCGTTCGAGAGTTATCGCGGGAGAAAGAAATGGTGAAAAACGATTTTTTCTAAATATTTTCGAAACGACTGACGCGATCGATTTCAAATTTTAATCAGCTCTAGAATTCAATAAAATGCGCCGATTGCCATGTCAACTATCGAAATCGATTGATTAGTTCAAAAGATATCGGCGTTGAAAAGTTAAAAAAAATAACATTTTATGTTATTTTTTCCGGATAAATCATAATATAACGTACTAAAATGTGCCTGATATCATACCAACTCATCTTTTTGATGGTTTCTTTTGATCATATAATGTCATCGAACTTGGTTTTTAGTTTAAATCATATTATCAACAAAAAAATCGATAAAACGTAGTTTTTAAAATTTTTATCGGATATTTCATATTTTATTGTTTCTTACATGAGTCAAAACTTCTTTAAATCTTGATTTTGATCCCCGACATTGATTTCTGCCTCAATACACTTATTTTACTGAACATAATCAGGAATTAAATTTTAAAAACCGCTTCATTGATGATTTTCGATTCTTAAATTTTCAAATTTCAGCATAGCAGGTAACTTGTTAGAGCTTGAAAAGATCGTAAAAAAACAATTGCACGTGATAGCATTTTCGAGCTCGAAAATATATCTACACTAATGTTTTCGAGCTCATTGAGGTCGAAAACAGAGGGAAGTTTTGGGGCTGGCCCGCAGGGTCAACCGACGCCCACATTTTTTTTTTATTGTAGGTTCTATTTTTTTAAGAAAATAAATTTTACTCCGTTGTCTTCTAATTATACTTTTATATTTGAAGAAATTCTACATTACCGACTCATTCATTTTACGATAGTTGCATTGTAATTTTTATTAACACAACTTGTATAATTTACTCTATAGTATCGGATTTTTTCTATCTTGTAGTAGTATTAATTATAAAACAAAATTTACGATAGTCTATTGTAAAAATTATGATTTAAGTTTTATAATCTACCGTTACGATACCATATCATGAAAATTACAATAGTTAAATCGTAAAAAATCCGGGAATTTTTTTTTCGTGTACGGTACATTACCACATTTTACGGGAAATTACCGTATTCTCGGTAAATTAACGCACTCTACCATGAAATACCGTAACTTGCTGCAAATTTGCCGCAAAATGCTATGTTTTACCGTAGATTACAATAATTTAGGGAAATTACCATAATTTCCTTAATCACCACATTTTACCGTAAAATGCCGCATTTGCGGTAATTTACGGCAGTTATTCTGAATACCGTCAATTACGATGAAATACAGCAGTCTTACCGTCAAAAATCGCAGTATTGCCACAAGTTTACCATAAACTGCGGTATTCTGTCGTAAATTACCGTACTTTGCGGTTATTCTTATGAGTATCGTAAATTACGGTAATTTACCGTAATTCAGATCTACTAGGGACCGAATCTTTGATGTTACTTAATGTGACCTTGTCACAAGGCTGTTAGGTCATTTCATGGAAAAATAAACAAATCTTGATATAAAATTGCATTTTTTATGATAACATTCATTTATTTGATCTAAATGCGACATAGAAAATTAATGAACGTTATCATAAAAAAATTAACTGCTTCATGATAATCTTTAGTTATCTTCTGCAACGCAATTACATAAAGGACAAGATTACATAAAAAGAATATAGTGGGGACAATCAATATAAGTTGCCATTCAATCTATTATGAACCCATAAAGTAATTGGTCAAAGTATTAATACACGGAAAAAAGCAATCAGGAACAATTGCTGTTCGAACGAGCATTTATTACATTTTCAAATAGTAACGTAGCTCTATATATATAGAGCCCTATATATATAGGGGAGACCGGGGTGCTAAGGCCCTCTGAGGCACGGCGGCCCCCCTCAAAAATTTGGTGAAAAATTTTTTTTTATTTTCCGTCAAGTTTGGACCTCTATAATGTTTTTATCATATTTTATGCCAATATGTGGTATCTGGGGTAAAATGGACCACTCAAAAAAAAAGTAACGAAAAATATTTTTTTTTTATTTTCCGTCAAGTTAATTCTTTCGTTACAATTTTTTTTTTAGTGGTCCATTTTATTCCGTAGATCACATATTGGTCTCAAATATGATAAAAACATTATAAAGGTCACAACTTGACGGAAAATGGAAAAAAAAATTAATTTTTTCGTTACAATTTTTTTTTCTCCAAGTGGTCCATCTTACCCTACATACCACATATTGGCCTTAAATATGATGAAGACATTATAGAGGTTATAACTTGACGGAAAATAACACAAAATTTTCATTTTAATTTTTTTGGGGAGGGGGCCTTCGTGCCCCAGAAAAAAAAATTTGTTTTTCGATTTTTTGCAAAATTTCGACTGATTTTTCCGAAATAGACGGAAAATAAACAGTTTCAATCGGATTCAATCGAAAAGTAGCAATTCAGATAGTATTGATAATCTTAAAATTTGGGCAGATATGAATTTCATTTATCATCAATTCAGCAATTTTTAAAATATCCGAGTATAGAGTTTTATCTGCCTTTCCAATTTAATCAATTTCATAAAAAGTTAAAACAAGCATTTTTCAGGATTATATAAAAACTTTTTTTAAAAAACTGTATTGATTGAGTTTAAAACTATCACGAAAATAAAAGGAAACATCAATAAAAAATTATATATAAATTAAGTTGGTTAAAAAAAAATTTTTTTTTTTTTTGGTATCCAAAAATTGAAAATCTACCTAAAAATAAATATTTCGGTACCAATCCAAGCTCTTAATAATAGTACAGTCGAGTCTCGTTATGAACCCGCATAAAGAGGTGTAGGAGAATATAATTCTAAGGATTTGCGTACCCCCACTCTGTCAGCGCAGGCGACAGTCGTGAGTTGAATTTCCCCTACTTTTTAAGCGTGTGAGTGTGTACGTGATTGTTTCCAGTATCTCGTTATGAGTCCGTTTGACTTGAGTGTTATGTTTCTTATAGTAATACAGCTATACAGTGTCTTGCTTATAAACAAATAATAGGACTAATATGATAAATAAACTCTTAATTTCTTTTCATGAATATACGGTCTCATATCGAGACTCTGGAATTAATTTTGTTTTCACGTTGTGGAGGGGGAAGGTCTTCCGTGGAAATCCTGGTTCACGGACTCATAACGAGACTCGACTGTATAAATACAAAATAAAATTTAATAAAAATAACTTAAAATTTTTAGCTGATTAATAACAGATCAAATTTTTCGACCCGGGTATACCCGTATGTCTGCTGCTTACTGGAGAAAAAAGTACATTGTATTGAATTACAGGTATAGAACATTTGAAGTAATGATATTTTGAAACCATTAAATATTGGGTACCTTGTTTATATGATATTATTTATTGACCAAAATATATGTATACTTTGACAAATCACCCTAATAAAAAAAAATATAATATATATATTTTTACATTTCTATCCTCCTGATTGAAAAAAATGATTTTATTCAAGCTAGGTGTATATTTATATTTTAGTCCGCATTCAACTTATCTTAAATCATTTCGAATTGTGTCGAATCATTTCATATCATTTTTTTTTTAATCAGGAATATTTTTTTTTATGTTTCCCAAGATATATTTTGAATATATTTATGTTTTTTAATAAAGAGGGAATTTGTAAATTATATCAAATCCATAAATCGAGACGTGATCTTAGACTTAACCATGAAAAAAAATATTTTCTTCTGTTAAATTTTCAAAGTGGTCTCTCGTGCTTTGGATGAGCCATCTTGCTACGGTCTTCTCTACTATTTATTCCTATGCGTACACATATGTAGGCCCGCATCAAAAAACTTTATGCAAAAAAATATGATTTAAAATATATGGATGTTATAATGTGATATGTTGAACAATATATAAAATAGTATTTGTAGTTTTGCCGCATTAATGTATGATAATATATAGAAAAAAAATATATATTGCTGCAATATATTAATTATATATTTATCAATACAACTTTTTTTTGGTATGTTTAACATATGGGGCACTTCACGCCAAATCGATCCCTTTTGAACCCGACCACTTTAGATTTGGCTCAAAATTTTTACTCTTTTTCTACCTTATCAAAAACGTTGCTCATAATTTTTTGAAAATTTTTCACTTAATCAATAAAAAAACGAAAAATATTCAATAAAAGTTGTTTTTTGTATTTTAAATAGCTTTAACTTTTTTAAAATTTGACGGATGGGATCTTTTGATTAAAAATTTTTGTTGTTCAATGTACTTTTCGAAAAAAAATACAAAAAAATTATTGCGTCCTATCTTCTTTGTTTTCTTTTATAGATTTTTGAAAGGAATCAAAAATTTTTTGGTTTATCATTTTTGATTTTGTTTTTTATATAAAACTTTGACATTTCCTGCAAATGCTCAAGTTTTTTCAGAGTGATTTTTTTTTTGGATTGTATTTTTTTTTTCCAAAAAATACAAAAAAATTATCCAGAACGTTCTTCTATTTTTTGACTTGATTTAAAAAAAAATTCAAATTTTTTCGACGACTACTATTTAAAATTATTGTTTTCATTTTTTTGTTTTTCGAAATTTAGAAGTTATCTGAGCACTTTCAAAAATTGCAAGAATGGTGTTATAAGAAATAATGCTAGTTTTCAAATTTTTGTTTTTATTTAGAAAAGAAAATCTAATTCGAAAAAATATCACTTTGAAATAATTTGATGATTTGCAGTAAATGTCAAGGTTTTACATAACAAAAAAAAATCAGAAATGGTAAATATTGAAAAATTTTTGATTTTTTCCAAAAATCTAAAAAAAAAAACAAAGAAGATAGGTTACAATAATTTTTTGGTATTTTTTTTCGAAATGTACATTTGAAAACAAAAATTTTGAGAAAAAAGATCTCAATCAGACAAATTTTGAAGAAATTATAGCTATTTAAAATAAAAAAAGCAATTTTTATCGAAAATTTAGAATTTTTTTATTGGTTCAGTGAAAAAATTTCAAAAAATTATAAGAAACGTTTTTGATGGGGTGAAAAGACAAAAATTTATTAGAATCCAATAAAAACTAATGGAATTCCATCGACGCATTTGTTGTACAAAATATTCTAAAATCATTCTTTCGTAAAATGGACATTCATAAACATTTTAATCCTAACTTATTCACCAATTGTTCACTATAGACGCCAGACAGATGTACTACTTAAGTTATTTATTAGGGCGATTTGTATAAGTATAGATGTGTTTTGGTCAAAGGTGATATTATATGAATAATGTACCCAATATTCAATGGCTTCAAAATGTCATTACCTCTAATGTTCTATTCCTGTACCTAAATAAAATGTACTTTTTCCTAGAGAAAGCAGCAGACATACGCATGCATAATTATGTCGCCGAGTAATCCCGTTTATTATCTGCACAAATTCTTAGGATTAATATTTAAATAGGTCTAAATGAGAAGGTAATGGACGACGTATAGCATCCATTACTGATGTTTCAGTGCAAATGTCCCATTAGATCCACCCCCCCCCCTTCCCGGAAGTATTGCAGTCTACTTAAACATCGGTCCCTAAAATTTTATCATCATTCAGTTTTAAACTCGAACCAAGTTGTTTCTGAATATAACCTAAATCTTAAACTCCAAGCTTTTGTTAACGTAACGATCATTCAAGTTTATATCAAATCATTATGGGTGACATCAAGTGTATTTCTTCAAGTCCACAATCTGCATCCAAACGGTCCGCCGATATTTTTGATATTGAGCATGATGCTCAATACAAAAAAATCAAAATCGAGGAATCCAGTGAAGTGACTCCGTCCGACACGTTTTTGCTGACATGTGAAATCGACGGTAATCTCATTTTTCGTCCAGTGAACGTTGAACGGGTTAAAACGACCATTACCGTCAATATAAAGACGAAAATAGTGCCCAGGAAGAAGGTGGTCCCGGTGCCTGAACCAGTCGTGGAGAAGAAGGTGGAACTTCTTATTAATTAACTTAAAATAAGGACACATATACGTGCAATTATTTTTTTTTAATTTTTTGCTTATATTTTTTCATTATTTAAATAATTTTTATACATTTTTTGACGTTTTTTTTTTTTATAAATAAATAATAAAAGCGAGCTTTTATTAAAAATTATTATATTCATTAGTATATTAGCAATAAATAAAAGTTTCATGTTAATTTTTTTTTATTATATATTTTTTTTTTTTCAATTTCGTATATAATTTTTCGTAAATATTTTTTCTATTTTTTAATAAAAAATTTATTTATTCTAAAAAAATTTTTTTAATTTAAAAAAAGTTTTAAGATTCCCCGAATCTCATTGCTTTCAAATAATATTAATTAGTCTCTTTAAGAATAATAATTTTAGTTAAAATTATTATTTAATTTTAATTAGTTTTAATTAATATTAATTTATTTTTAAATAATTTTAATTTACTACATTTAAGTTACTATTCGTTTATTAAGATCAAGACTGAATACCGTCGAAAATTAGGGTTGAAGGTTGTTCCGTCTCTGATAAATAATCATTGTTTTTTTTCTTTTTATTTAAACTAGATCCTTATGTTATAAATTATTTTAAATCTGGTAGTGTTGGATTGTCCCAACATTTAAAATAATCCTTGGAGTTTCTAACTATTAAAAGCAATCTTTAAGTCTGGCCGTTCTTTATCTGCTTATAGCAATAAAGTCCATTTTTTGATGTTTTTCCATCAGAATAATGGTTAATATTTTAAGTAGCCAGCATATTTTCAATATTTATGAAATCTCTTAAGTGCTTTGGTAAATACTGTCTAGTTTAAGTAATTGTTATTTATAGTATATGTTTTTAAGCAAAGAACCATTGTTCAAGGCTTTACCTTCCACCCTGCCTGTCCTTTCACCTAGGTACTGCTCGTGCGTCATACCTCTAATTTGGGCCCGCCTAATTACTCCTCCCTATCTTTAAGGCGACAAATAGGTTTCCTTAGAGTTTCCTACTCTGCAATTTTCCTTTGTTTAATTTCTCCTTCTACCTAAAACTTGTAAGGCATTTGCCCTCCTACTAAGTTGTAATAATTTTAAAACATGTAACTAACAGTCAGTCTCGCTCTTGAACTTGTGCAAGAAGCTAAATGTATTTTCTTCAATAAACATTGAATTTAATTGTAATTTGATTTTACCTTTTTTTTTTGGTACAATATTTAGTAAACATTGTGCGTAATTTTTATACTTACAATAAAACAATTGTGAGTCAATTCATGGTCCTTCGAGCCGGATTGCTTAAATTTAGATAGTTAACCGGTGTTTATTTAAATTTAAAAGTTTTACTGTAAGTGCGCAGTTATTTAAATTTAAAATCATACTCAAGATCAAAATCAAGTTCGAATTCAAGTGCAGCACAGTGCATTAACGCCAAGTTCTTCAGCATTCATCGTGATTGCGAGTCTCGCATAACCTGGTCCAGTTCAGCGTCCAGCATCTTATTGGCATCATACCACTGGCAGCAGCATCATTCCAGCCAGCAAGAGCAAATTTTTCATCATTCAACGGTTCAAAGTAAGTCAATTGGCCATCATTTTTCCTTGCATCTATATCATCCATATCAGTTTATAACCGTTGAATTATATATTGGTCTTATATCGACTTTTCTTTGATTTACTTTTAATATTATCATGGCTGAAGAGCAAGTAAAAGCTTTAAAAGCTAAAAGAGCTAACACCAAGAGATCTTTAACCGCATATGCAAATTTTTTAAGTAGATTTAATTCTGAAACGGATATACTCATTCTGGAAAAGAGATATCGCGAAATAGAAAAGGTGCGTGAGGCTTTCGACTCATATCAAACTGAGCTCGAAGGCCTACTAGGGGAATCTGATGAGCTTTCAAATTATCGCACCGAGTTTGAAGAACAATACTTCGAAACTTACGGTATCGCTACTAGATTTTTGTTGCGGCCTCAAAAAAATGACACGCAAACGCCTCCTTCGTCGGTAACATCTGCCGCGGGTGACAGCTCAGAACAACAGAACGATTTGTCTGTTGAGATTCTGCAAAATGGTAGCATCCTGAATGCAGTCACTCCTGTAACGTCTACGGGAGCTCCTACGGTGGTTCAGGATCGGCTCATAAATAATCAATCAAATCAACGCGCTGATCATATTACTATCCAGGATAACCCAGTCACGGTTTCTCCGGTCGCGTCTCATAATTGTTGCTCTAATAATACCACAGCGTTGCCTATTCTCTCTCTGCCAATTTTTGATGGTGCCTATGATGAGTGGCTAGGATTTTATGATTTGTTTCAATCCCTTGTGCATGAAGACCCGAGTATATCGCCCATTCGTAAGCTTTATTACCTAAAGGGTTGTCTGAAAGGTGAAGCGGCAAAAATTATCGCGTCCATTGCATCTTCCTCGCATAATTATGAAGTAGCTTGGGATTTATTAAGGGAAAGATACGATAATCAAAAATTTATCCGCGAATGCCACGCTAAAGCATTGATAGAACCACCTTGCATATCTAGAGAATTTTCGTCTCAAGACTTTTTGGACCACTTGCAAAAACATTTGCGTGCTCTTCAAGCATTAGAAGAACCCACTTCATCTTGGGGTTTAATATTAATTACTACGCTTCGTGAAAAGCTTAATTCCTATCGCGTGAAAGATGGGAAGAATTCAGTAGCAGTATAAGCCGTCCTACTATTCAAAATTTTATTACTTTTTTAAAGAAAAGAGCTCAACTTGAGAGCTTCAAGTCGCAGGGATTTTCTTCAAAACCTGTTAGTGAAAAAGCTAATAACCACAAATTTAAATCGCAGCAATCGTTTATAACTACGACTGCTCAAGGCCGTTGTATTCATTGTAACGGTGCTGATCATCACGTTTATTCATGCAGCAAATTTGCTGCCTTGTCACCTCCTTCTCGGCTCGAAACCGCTAGAAAAGGCGGATGGTGTACAAATTGCTTAAGAAAAGGTCACAGATCTTTCAAATGCACTTCGCGACCTTGTCGCACATGTAATAAAAAGCATAACACTCTTCTGCATCTAGATATTTCAAATGATGCCAATAGAAATAGCGAAGATCATGCTCCGTCCTTGCCATCTACATTGAGTGTAAATATGCAGGCTCAAGTATCCTCTCAAGCTTTACTAGCTACTGCTGTTGTCGATCTTGTGAATAAGCAAGGCAAAAGTAAAGCATGTCGTGTTTTCTTAGATGCCGGTTCCCAAGCTCATTTTTTTAACAGAGGACACAGCTAATTTTTTAAATTTAACTAAGAAGCCGACTAATATTTCGGTAATAGGCATCGACAATACTTCCACCGTGGTCAAGTATTCAGCTCAAGTCACTTTGAAATCGCGTTTCAGCCAGTTTCAAAAGACTTCTGATTTTTTAATTGTGCCTCAGATCAGTCAAACAATGCCTTCAATTACTATTGATTACAGATCGCTTGAAATACCAAAAAATATTAAACTGGCTGACCCGGAATTCTTTAAGCCCTCAAAGATTGACGCTCTTATTGGGGTCAAGCTATTTTATAAATTGCTTAGCGTAGGTCAGATAGCACTTAAAAATAATCCTGAAGCAGTACTTCAAAAAACTCAGTTAGGATGGATTGTTGCTGGTGAATTTAATCAATCGTCTCATTCATCCAGCGTATCCTGTCACATATCATTAAAGTTGGATCCTCCGGATGCCGATCTTACCCGATTTTGGGAAATCGAAGAGCTCCAGGATGCTAAACTCTTATCTTCAGAGGAGAAAGCTTGCGAAGAGCATTATGCTCAACACACTAAAAGAAATCTCGACGGCAGGTATGAGGTTCAATTACCGTTCAACAATAAAAAACATGCTTTAGGCGATTCATACTCCTCTGCCTTGAAGCGCTTTCACATATTAGAGCGCAAGTTCCAAAAATATCCTCGCGTAAAAAAAGACTATGTTGAGTTTTTAAATGAATATAAGCAATTAGGGCATATGTCACTTTCAACTAAGCAGGACGATAGATTCGGTGGTTTCTTTTTGCCTCATCATGCGGTGATTAAGGAGGTTAGTATCACAACTAAAATTCGTGTTGTCTTTGATGGCTCTGCCAGGACTTCTACTGGTGTCTCTTTAAATGACGTGTTGATGGTCGGTCCGAAGTTACAGGATGACCTCTTTATTATTCTAAATCGTTTTAGATCGCACATGTATGTTTTCACCGCAGACATAGAAAAAATGTCCCGCCAGGTTCTTGTACATTCTGAAGATGCGCAACATCAAAATATTTTATTTCGAGAAAACCCCACGGATCCTGTATTGATTTATCTTTTGAACACCGTGACTTATGGCACAGCCAGTGCCTCATATTTGGCTATTAAGTCTCTGTATCAATTAGCAGACGATGAAGGAGCCAACTTTCCCAACGCCGCTACAGTTTTGCGTAGGGATTTTTACGTTGACGACATGCTTACTGGCGCAAGGACAATTCCCGAAGCAGTTATTTTGCGCGATGAACTCATCGCTCTGTTAAAGAAAGGTGGATTTTGCTTAAAAAAATGGGCATCAAACCACCCTGAAATGCTAGTGGAGCATCAAGAGCATCCTGAAAGCACCCACATGTCACTGGATCCTGATGCTTCCATTAAAACGCTAGGAATTCGCTGGAATGCCCGCGAAGACCATTTTTTCTATGAGATAAACATAAAAGCTGAAAAATCATTCACCAAACGATCCATTCTCTCTCAAATTGCTAAGCTGTTTGATCCATTGGGACTGTTAGGTCCAATCATAGTGTACGCTAAGATTATCCTCCAATGCCTTTGGAAGGCTGGTGTATCATGGGATGAGTCAATTCCGCTTGAGATTCATTCCTCATGGTCTTCATATCAGAATGAATTAGGTGTGATCAAACAGTTGCGTTTCCATCGCTGGGTCACAATTACCAACCCTGTCAACGTTCAGCTGCATGGCTTCTGCGATGCCAGTTAGAAAGCTTATGGTGCCTGTCTATATCTCCGTTCTAGTGACTCCCGTGGACAAGTATACATAAATTTAGTTTGCTCAAAATCTCGGGTGGCACCTGTAAAGCCACTTACACTACCTCGCTTAGAGTTATGTGCGTTATTACTTCTTGCGCGCCTATACAGCATTGTAAGGCCCACCTTGCTAATTGATATTAATGAATCTTGCCTCTGGTCTGATTCCACAATAGTGTTACATTGGATAAATACCCCAGCTCATCGGTTAAAAACCTTTGTATCCAATCGTATTGCTGAAATTCGAAATCTCACGCAGTCCTGTCATTGGCGTCATGTGGCTTCTGGTGACAATCCCGCTGATTTGATATCACGCGGACAGCTTCCATCAGCTTTTGTAGAAGGCCTTATTTGGCAACGGGGACCTTCTTGGTTGGAAAAAGAAGACACCTCATGGCCTCAGGGAGTTCTTGCTCCTATTGAAATTCCCGAATTAAAACCAATTGTCCCTGAAGTTCGATGCCTGAAAATTCAACTAGGAAATTTTAATCTCATTGACAAGTACAGCTCAATGCGTAAGTTGCAGAGAGTCATTGCTTACCTCTGGCGATTTATGCATAACGCCAAAGGCAAGACTCAACGAAAAGAGGATAGCTTACAAGCTGACGAACTATCGCATGCTCTTCACACTATCATTAAAATGACCCAACTGTCCTCCTTTGCAAAGAAAATTAAAATGCTCGAATACGAACAACCGCTTCCAGAGACTAGTAAATTAATTCCGCTAAATCCTTTTCTTGACAATCACGGCATTTTACGCGTAGGAGGCCGGATTGCTCATGCTTCCATGCCTGAAGAGCAGCGTCATCCCATTTTATTGCCTACTCCACATCACGTCACAACCTTGATCCTTCGCGAAGAACATCAAAGGCTTATGCATGCAGGAGTGCAAGCAACCCTCTATTCAGTTCGCCAGTCCTACTGGCCGTTAAATGCACGAAACACCATGCGAAAAATAATTCAACAATGCGTCCGTTGTTTTCGCGCCAAACCTCGCTTAGCCAACCATCGCATGGGTATGCTCCCTGAATACCGCATGACTTCCTCCCGGCCTTTTTTACGCATTGGAGTTGATTTTTGCGGTCCTTTATACATTAAAGAAAAGCGTCATCGCAATCGAGGTCGAATAAAAGTCTACGTAGCGATATATGTTTGCATGTGCACCAAAGCAGTGCATTCAGAATTAGTATGTGATCTAACCACCGAGGCTTTTATTGCCAGTCTCAGCCGTTTTTTTTCAAGAAGGGGTAAATCCGCGGAGATCTACTCTGATAATGCCACCAATTTTGTTGGAGCTAAAAATGAGCTAAATGAATTATATGAACTGTTTAAGTCAGATGAACATCAACGTTCTCTTACTGCCTTCTTTGGGGAAAAAATCTCTTGGCATTCTATTCCTCCCCGTTCTCCGCATTTTGGAGGTCTCTGGGAGGCAGCTGTAAAATCTTTTCAAAATCGTTTGATGCGCACTGTGGGTGACACCTTATTGACGTATGACCAATTAGAGACTTATGTTGTCGAAATAGAATGAATATTAAATTCTCGTCCTATATCTCCAATGTCCTCGGATCCTAATGACCTACTTCCTTTAACTCCCGGTCACTTCCTGATAGGTGGTCCTTTGACAAGCTTTCCACAGGTTGACTTCACTGACAAGCGAATCAATTGTCTATCAGCCTAGCAGCACGCCCAACAATTGAAACAACATTTTTGGAAACGCTGGCACAAAGAATATTTGCACCAGTTAATTAGCAGTCACCATCCTCGAGCCGAGTCTCCTAACTTGAAAATTGGGACATTGGTGCTCATATTAGAAGACAACTTGCCTCCATTGCGATGGGCTTTGGGACGCATCGGTGCTATTCATCCTGGGGACGACGGCATCGTACGGGTCGTGACTTAGAAGACTCGTTTAGGAGAGTAGAAACGCTGTACTAAAAAACTCTGTCCACTACCCATCGATCAAGAAGACGACTTCACTCCAGCAGTTTGAACCCAAGCTGTTCAAGAGGGGCGGCATGTTCCGTCTCAGATAAATAATAATTGTTTTTATTCTTTTTATTTAAACTACATCCTTATGTTATAAATTATTCTAAATCTGGTAGTGTTGGATTGTCCCAACATTTAAAATAATCCTTGGAGTTTCTAACTATTAAAAGCAATTTTTAAGTCTGGCCGTTCTTTATCTGCTTATAGCAATAAAGTCCATTTTTTGATGTTTTTTCCATCAGAATAATGGTTAACATTTTAAGTAGCCAGCATATTTTCAATATTTATGAAATCTCTTAAGTGCTTTGGTAAATACTATCTAGTTTAAGTAATTGTCATTTATAGTATATGTTTTTAAGCAAAGAACCATTGTTCAAGGCTTTACCTTCCACCCCGCATGTCCTTTCACCCAGGTACTGCTCGTGCGTCATACCTTTAATTTGGGCCCGCCTAATTACTCCTCCCTATCTTTAAGGCGACAAATAGGTTTCCTTAGTTTTTCCTACTCTGCAATTTTCCTTTGTTTAATTTCTCCTTCTACCTAAAACTTGTAAGGCATTTGCCCTCCTACTAAGTTGTAATAATTTTAAAACGTGTAACTAACAGTCAGTCTCGCTCTTAAACTTGTGCAAGAAGCTAAATGTATTTTCTTCAATAAACATTGAATTTAATTGTAATTTGATTTTACCTTTTTTTTGGTACAATATTTAGTAAACATTGTGCGTAATTTTAATACTTACAATAAAACAATTGTGAGTCAATTCAAAAGTAATTATACAATACTTATATTTATTTAATTTTACAGTATATTTAGAAAGACAAAATGGGGTACTTTCAAAATTTTATTAAAAAAGAATTTTTTATTCTAAATGGTTTTTAAACATTCAAAAATAACTTTTGTAGATATAATTAAATGTTATTTAAAAATTTTTTTTTTGTTAAACTTTTTTAAAAATAAATTGTCAGAAAAAAATTTGACCGGGTGTAGATTTTTTTTTAAGAATTTCGTGTTTATTCAATGAACAGAATCAATAAGTTCGCGAGTTAATAATTGATTTGTCCAATTAAATTTTCATAGTATTAATCGAAACAAGCAAAATATTCTAGAGTCAATTTTTGAGTAGAAATTCGAATATTTTAATAAACAGTTAAATTTAAATTATATATAATATACAAAAAAAAATGACTTTTTGGCGCAAAAAAAATTTTCTACTATAAAATGAAAGAAAAAAAAAAATCTTTTAGGACTCGAAAAAATGTTTCACGCCAAGAAATATTCTCTCGCCGCGAAAAATTTTTTCTTGGCTAAAGAAAACTTTTTCTCGCTCCAAGGAAATTTTGATTTAAAATTTTTAATGCATAAAATGTCTTAGGGCGAATAGAAATTATTCACGCCAAAAAATCATTTCTTTCTGTGAAATTTTTGATGTAATATTCAGATAATCACGTCATAACTGTAGGTCGCTCGTTAATATTATTAATATACTACTGTAATGATACACTGTCAAAAAACAAGAATGAATTCGAATTTAATGTTAATCCGAATTCACTCTGCCACTCGGAGTTCCGGAGTTTGAAAAGAAATCACTCCGTTTGCGGAGTGAATTAAAAGTGTTTTTGAACTATTAAACTGTGTGTGTGCGAGTGCGTGTGTGTGCAAATATGAGCGTGGTTTCGGATCGGTGTGTGTGTGTGTGTGTTAGTATAGGCGTGTGTGTAAATATATGAGTTCGTGTGTGTGTGTGTGAGTGTGTGTTTGTGATTATGTGCGTGTGTGTAAATGTATGCGTTCCTGTGTTCGGATGTGTGCGTGCGAGAGCATGTTTGTACGAATTTTTGCGTTCGCGTTTTCGGATCGGTGTGTGTGTGTGTGTGCGTGTGTGTGATTATGTGCGTGTGTGTGTGTGTGATTATGTGTGTGTGTGTAATTATGTGCGTGTGTGTTTTCGGATCTGTGTGTGTGTGTGTGTGTGTGTGTGTGTGTGTGTGTGTGTGTGTGCGTGTGTGTGTGATTAATTCTGGAACTTAGAAAAATTTTGGTTCTGAAATTGTGCAAGGTCAAAACTCGACTAAATCGTGGACTTAAGGTAAATGTCTCAATACCGGAACGACGAAGGGTATATGACTGATTTGTATCGTTTTAAAAATATTCAGATAAATTATAAACCAAAATGATTGATTACATCATATAGAAAAGACATTTACCAATTTAAAAATAATAAAATAAGGTTATTTTTCTTAACTTGAATATAAAAAAAAAATTTATTTCTATGACACCTGAAAGACCCAATACCGGAACGCTGGAATAGCCTTGTCCCAATACGGGAATTCGGTTGTCCTAATACCGGAACAGTAAATTAAACAAGTTATTTTTCGCATTTATTCGTGGTGAAAATATTAATTATCATTAAATAATATTAATGTAAAACGAGTATGAATGTAGCAGACATCAGAGAACTTTAAAATTATAAATAAATAAGATAAATAATTAAAATAATAATATTTACAGGAAAAGCACTATTAATTTCAAAATTTTCTGAATTTGCATTTTTTTAAACTTTATATTATTAATTATTTACTCGATTTGTTAAGAATTTTTAATTTGTCTGATGTCTGCTATATCACACTCATAATGTAAAATGTATTTAAAATTTTAAAATGATTGAATATTAAATTGAAATAAATATTTTGAACTAAAGAATAGAAACAAAATAAATCATTTGAGGTTATACTAGAAAAATCATTAAAAAAAAAAAACTAAGAACAAAAATTTATTCTTTATAATTCAAATTAGCGTTTATCAATGCTTAATCTATTTCTTATAACAATCATACATACTGCATTAAATATTAGGGCTCCAGTAATAATTAATATTGTACTTGATTTAGCCAGTCAATTGAAGTCACCGTTAATGTCTGTCGATAACATTAATATGATTGGCTGTTCCGGTACTGGGCACGGGTTCATTTTGGTGTACCAATAGACGAACAGTAAAATTAATATAATAATACTATTTTTTTCATATTTTTTAAATGTTTTTTTAAATTTAATGTCATTCAAGATGCATATACAAAAAAAAAATTATTGAAAAGTAATTCTATGCATTTTCTATAAGCTTAAGACCATTGACTGATTTTTTAGGAAAACCATTAAGAGATGTGAAAAAGTCATGAATCCGAGACTATTGCTCTAATTAACATTTTTTTTTTCATATTTTCTAAAATCTATTTTATATCTTATTTTTTAACTGAAAGATTAAGGTTTCAAATAAAAAAAGTTTTCTAAAATCTAGAATGAATTTTTTTTTTGTTTACTATTTACTTAGTGTCTTTTGTTTAAAAATGTCGACAGTTAATGATTATTTGAGAGCTATATTTTTTAGTTGTCTGGATAGAATATTAATAATATTTAACGAAAGTAGTCAAATTGCCGTTAAAATCTCGACAAAAATTTCTTTAATTCACTGAATAAAGTCGAAAAATATTTAGACATTCAAAACCGTATCAAAATATTCCTCTGTGATATTGTAATACAAAATAGCGACAGCACGTTTTAAATATCAAGAAAATTTAAATAATCCTCTATATCTAGATGCTCGTGAATCACTTTCCATGAGCAGTAAGTTTAATTAAACTTTATTCATTCTTGTTATTTTTGATAAATCATGTAGTAATTAATTTTGTCCATAAATGGAAATATTAATTTCTTTTTCTATTAGTTTTTGAATTCAAATTCATTGCTTTTATATATCACTTTTAATGAAGCAAAGAATTGAAAAAAAATTTTGTCACGTAAAGTTTTTTTTTCAAATTAAGATTACTCAGTGTCGCACAATCTTTGAGTTTCTTAGAATAATTCATTTTTTTAAGGCAAAGTTTTTCACCAATTGTCCTATAAATTAAGATTCTCTTTCATTTCGCATATAAACTTATAATAATTAATTTCTGTATTTATAAAAATATCTAACAGATGATGATAAAGAACTGAACGAGTTGGAGGTAGAAGCCAGAGGAAAATAATTGAATTTTCTCAGAATGTATGTTCAAAAAAGTCTCAGTTACTTGGATGCGTTATCAGAAGAAAAGGAGGAGGATGAAGTGAAATTTTTTTTAAGTAATATCTATATGTTAATTGAGGCTAATTTATTTTTATTATTTATTATTAGAATTATAAAAAAAAAAATTTTAATCTTTTTTTGATCGAATATTGATCAAAATCAGACTAAAAATAATTAACAGAAAAAGTCGGATTTTTAAGTAAATAAGAATAGAAACAGACTAAAAATGAATGAAAATAAGTCTGAAAATAGTCTAAATAAAGAATAGTAAGGGCAAAACTAGATTAAAATTTACATATTGATTAAATATAAATAAAAAATAAAATTTAATAAAAATAACTTAAAATTTTTAGTTTATTAAAAACAGATCAAATTATTCGACCCTGGTGTACCCGTATGTCTGCTGCTTACTCGAGGAAAAAGTACATTGTATTGAAGTACAGGTATAGAACATTTGAGGTAATCATATTTTGAAACCATTAAATGTTTGATACGTTGTTGATATGATATTATCTATTGACCAAAATATATGTATACTTTTACAAAGCACCCTAATAAATAACTTAAGTACTATATCTGTCGGGCGTCTATAGTGAACAATTGGTAACTAAGTTTGGATTAAAACGTTTATGGTAATCCATTCCGTGGAAGAATGATTTCACAGTACTTTGTACAAACGAATAAGCTGATAAAATTCTATAAGTATTTGTTGAATTTCGAAAAATTTTAGAGACGGTATTTATTGTTGAAAAAAATTGTTAGATTGAAAAAAAACGTCGATCGAATATTCTGAGTACTTATCGTATGTGTTATAAGGGATGATGCATTTAATGCTTCGTCTAAATGTTGCTACTCACTGCGCTGACCACTCACGTCACGTGAAGTCACCCCTATTGAAAAAATTCAAAAAAAATATGTCAAAATATAAAAAGTCTATATTTTAAGTATGAAAAAAAATATGTTTCTAATAGCAGACTTTTGGCCGATTTTTGTACTGATATGTTTTGAATATATTCACAATCTATCTTAGAATATAATCAACTCATATGTATGAAAATATAAAAAAAATATATTTAATAATGTATGTATAAAATTATAACAAAGATATTAGTATATGATGGAAAAAAAAATATATAATACATATATTTTTACATTTTTATCCTCCTGATTGAAAAAAAAAATAATTTTATCCACGCTAGGTGTATATCTATATATAAGTCCCAATTTAACTTCTGTTAAATCATTTCATATCTTTTTTTCTTAATTAGGAATATTTTTAACTTCCCGCTAAGAAAATCGACGATTTTCATAATTTCGGGAAGTTATTGTTTTCACCCCGATTTTCAAAAATCGAGTTTTCATCAGATGTCGACGTTTTGAGGTCCTAGGAAGCTATTCTGACTTTTTTCAGAATGATGTCCGAGTGTGTGTATGTGTGTGTGTGTGTGTGTGTGTGGGTGTGTGTGTGTGTGTGTGTAAACTCTTTGTAACTTTTGAACTAATGAATCGATTTGGATCGTTGAGGTGGCATTCGAAAGAGCTTGTTGGCCATCAACTTTCCTGGAAATTTCAGATTATTTGATCAAATAGACTCGAAAATATTGACAAATTACGAAAAAAAAAAATTGTTTTTTTTAGTTTTTTATTGATTTCTCAAAAACGACTCATACGGTCGACTTTAAAATCTAATCAGCTCTAGAACCCAATAAAACGCGTCGATTGCCACCTTAAACATCAGAATCAGATAATTCGTTCGAGAGTTATCGCCGGAGAAAGAAATGGTGAAAAACGGTTTTTTCTAATATTTTCAAAACGACTGACGCGATCGATTTCAAATTTCAATCAGCTCTAGAATTTAATATAACGCGCCGATCGCCACGTCAACTATCAAAATCGATTAAATAGTTCAAAAGATATCGGCGTTAATAACATTTTATGTTATTTTTTCCGGATAAATCATAATATGACGTACTAAAATGTGCCTGATATCATACCAACTCATCTTTTTTATGGTTTCTTTTGATTATATAATGTCATCGAACTTGGTTTTTAGTTTAAATCATATTATCAACAAAAAAATCCATAAAACGTAGTTTTTTAAAATTTTTATCGGATATTTCATATTTTATTGTCTCTTACATGAGTTAAAACTTATTTAAATCTTGACTTTGATCCCTGACATTGATTTCTGCCTCAATACACTTATTTTACTGAACATAATCAGGAACTAAATTTTAAAAACCGCTTCATTGATGATTTTCGATCCTTAAATTTTCAAACTTCAGCATAACAGGTAACTTGTTAGAGCTTGAAAAGATCGTAAAAAAACAATTGCATGTGATAGCATTTTCGAACTCGAAGAGCTCGAAAATATATCTACACTAATGTTTTCGAGCTCTTTGAGGTCGAAAACAGCGGGAAGTTTTGGGGCTGGCCCGCAGGGTCTACCGACGCCTAGATTTTTTTTTTATGTATCCTAAGATATATTTTTAATATATTTATGTTCTTTAATAAAGAGGGAATTTGTAAATTACATCAAATACATAAATCGAGACTTGATCTTAGACTTAACCATGAAAAAAAAAATTTTTTCTGTTAAATTTTGAAAGTGGTCTCTCGTGCTTTGGATGAGCCATCTTGCTACGGTCTTCCCTACTATTTATTCCTATGCGTACACATATGTAGGCCCGCATCAAAAAACTTTATGCGAAAAAATATGTTTTAAAATATATGGATGTTATAATGTGATATGTTGTAAAATATAAAAAATAGTATTTATATTTTTTTCGCATTAATATATGATAATCTATAGAAAAAAAATATACATTGCTGCAATGTATTAATTATATATTTATCAATACAACTTTTTTTAGGTATGTTTAACATATGGGACACTCCACGCCAAATTAATCACTTGTGAACTCGGCCACTTTAGGTTTGGCTCAAAATTTTTACTCTTTTTCGACCTCATCAAAAACGTTTCTCATAATTTTTTGAAACTTTTTCACTTAATCAATAAAAAAAGCTATAAATTTTCAATAAAAGTTTTTTTTTGTATTTTAAATAGCTACAACTTTTTCAAAATTTGACTGATGGGATCTTTTGATTAAAAATTTTTGTTGTTCAATGTACTTTTCGAAAAAAAATACAAAAAAATTATTGCGACCTATCTTCTTTGTTTTCTTTTATAGATTTTTGGAAAACATCGAAAATTTTTCGGTTTACCATTTTTGATTTTTGATTTTTTTTTTGTTATATAAAACTTTGACATTTCCTGCAAATGCTCAAGTCTTTTCAGAGTGATTTTTTTTTCCAAAAAATACAAAAAAATTATTCAGAAAGTTCTTCTATTTTTTGACTTGATTTAAGAAAAAAAAAATTTTTTTCGACGACTACTATTTAAAATTATTGTTTTCATTTTTTTTTTCGAAATTTAGAAGTTATCTAAGCACTTTCGAAAATTGCCAGAATGGTGTCATAAGAAATAATGCTAGTTAAAAATGTTTTTTTTTTTATTTGGAAAAGAAAATCTAATTCGAAAAAATATTATTTTGAAATCATTTGAGGATTTGCAGTAAATGTCAAGGTTTTACATAACAAAAAAAAATCAGAAATGGTAAATATTGAAAAATTCAATCATTCTCAATCAATCAAATTCTGAAAAAATTATAGCTATTTATAATAAAAAAAGCAATTTTTATAAAAAATTTATAATTTTTTTATTGGTTCAACGAAAAAATTTCAAAAAATTATGAGAAACGTTTTCAATGGGGTAAAAAGACCAAAATTTTTTAGAATCCAATAAAAACTTATGGAATTCCATCAACGCATTTGTTGTACAAAATATTCTAAAATCATTCTTTCGTAAAATGGATATTCATAAACATTTTAATCCTAACTTATTTACCAATTGTTCACTATAAACGCCAGACAGATGTACTACTTAAGTTATTTATCAGGGCGATTTGTATAAGTA
Source organism: Microplitis demolitor (assembly GCF_026212275.2). Lineage (NCBI taxonomy): Eukaryota > Metazoa > Arthropoda > Insecta > Hymenoptera > Braconidae > Microplitis > Microplitis demolitor. The sequence goes on along the minus strand of NC_068552.1, from coordinate 4,966,888 downwards.
TAGATGTGTTTTGGTCAAAGGTGATATTATGTGAATAATGTACCCAATATTCAATGGCTTCAAAATGTCATTACCTCTAATGTTCTATACCTGTACCTAAATAAAATGTACTTTTTCCTAGAGAAAGCAGCAGACATACGCATGCATAATTATGTCGCCGAGTAATCCCGTTTATTATCTGCACAAATTCTTAGGATTAATATTTAAATAGGTCTAAATGAGAAGGTCATGGACGACGTATAGCATCCATTACTGATGTTTCAGTGCAAATGTCCCATTAGATCCAACCCCCCCCCTTCCTGGAAGTATTGCAGTCTACTTAAACATCGGTCCCTAAAATTTTATCATCATTCAGTTTCAAACTCGAACCAAGTTGTTTCTGAATATAACCTAAATCTTAAACTCCAAGCTTTTGTTAACGTAACGATCATTCAAGTTTATATCAAACCATTATGGGTGACATCAAGTGTATTTCTTCAAGTCCACAATCTGCATCCAAACGGTCCGCCGATATTTTTGATATTGAGCATGATGATCAATACAAAAAAATCAAAATCGAGGAATCCAGTGAAGTGACTCCGTCCGACACGTTTTTGCCGACATGTAAAATCGACGGTAATCTCATTTTTTGTCCAGTGAATGTTGAACGGGTTAAAACGACCATTACCGTCAATATAAAGACGAAAATAGTGCCCAGAAAGAAGGTGGTCCCGGTGCCTGAACCAGTCGTGGAGAAGGAGGTGGAACTGATCAAGGTTCCTAAGCGTGTGAAGCCAAATCTTCAGCAGACACCATTGTGGGTGATGCCGCCAGTTTCAAAAAGCCACGAGAAGTCTGGGCTCTGTTCCATCATGTAAAGAAACCCCATGCACTCATATAGTGCTAAATTGTAAATATCTTATATATTTTATTTTTACTAATGGTGATCATGTATATATTTAAAAATTCTTATTAATTAACTTAAAATAAGGACACGTATACGTGCAATTATTAATTTTTTTTTTTTTGCTCATATTTTTTTATTATTTAAATAATTTTTATACATTTTTTGACGCTTTTTTTTTTTTTCTAAATAAATAATAAAAGTAAGCTTTTATTAAAAATTATTATATTCATTAGTATATTAGCAATAAATAAAAATTTCATGCTAATTTTTTTTTATTATATATATTTTTTTTTTCAATTTTGTATATAATTTTTCGTAAAAATTTTGTCTATTTTTTAATAAAAAAGTTATTTGTTCTAAAAAAATTTTTTTAATTTAAAAATATTTTTAAGATTCCTTGAATCCCATTGCTTTCAAATAATATTAATTAGTCTCTTTAAGAATAATAATTTTAGTTAAATTTATTATTTAATATCAATGAGTTTTAATTAATATTAATTTATTTTTTAATAATTTTTATTTACTATATTTAAGTTACTATTTATTTATTGAGATTAAGACTGCATACCGTCGAAGATTGGGGTTGAAGGTAATTATACAATACTTATATTTATTTAATTTTACAGTATATTTAGGAGGACAAAATGGGGTACTTTCAAAATTTTATTGAAAAAAAATTTTTTATTCTAAATGGTTTTTAAACATTTAAAAATAACTTTTGTAAATATAATTGAATGTTATTTAAAATTTTTTTTTGTTGAACTTTTTTAAAAATTAATTGCCAGAGAAAAATTTGACCGAGTGTAGATTTTTTTTTAAGAATTTCGTGTTTATTCAATGAACAGAATCAATAAGTTCGCGAGTTAATAATTGATTTGTCCAATTAAATTGTCATAGTATTAATCAAAACAAGCAAAATATTCTAGAGTCAATTTTTGAGTAGAAATTTTAATAAACAGTTAAATTTAAATTATATATAATATACAAAAAAAAATCACTTTTTGGCGCAAAAAAAATTTTCTACTATAAAATGAAAAAAAAAAAAAAAATCTTTTAGGACTCGAAAAATTGTTTCGCGCCAAGAAATATTCTCTCGCCGCGAAAAATTTTTTCTTGGCTAAAGAAAACTTTTTCTCGCTCCAAGGAAATTTTGATTTAAAATTTTTAATGCATAAAATGTCTTAGGGCGAATAGAAATTATTCACGCCAAAAAATCATTTCTTTCTGTGTAATTTTTGATGTAATATTCAGACAATCACGTCATAACTGTAGGTCGCTCGTTAATATTATTAATATACTTCTGTAATGATACGCTGTCAAAAAACAAGAATGAATTCGGATTTAATGTTAATCCGAATTCACTCTGCCACTCGGAGTTCCGGAGTTTTAAAAGAAATCACTCCGTATGCGGAGTGAATTAAAAGTTTTTTTAAACTATTAAGCTGTGTGTGTGCGAGTGCGTGTGTGCGCAAATATGCGCGTGGTTTCGGATGTGTGTGTGTGTGTGTTAGTATGTGCGTGTGTGTAAATATATGCGTTCGTGTGTTCGGATGTGTGTGTGCGAAAACATGTTTGTACCAATTTGTGCGTGTGTGTTTTCGGATCGGTGTGTGTGTGTGTGTGTGTGTGTGTGTGTGTGTGTGTGATTATGTGCGCGTGTGTAAATGTATGCATTCCTGTGTTCGGATGTGTGTGTGCGAGAGCATGCTTGTACTAATTTGTGGGTGCGTGTTTTCGGATCCGTATGTGTATGTGTGTGTGTGTGATTATGTGCGTGTGTGTAAATATATGCGTTCGTGTGTTCGGATGTGTGTGTGCGAGAGCATGTTTGTACCAATTTTTGCGTGCGTGTTTTCGGATCGGTAGGTGTGTGTGAGTGTGTGTGTGATTATGTGCGTGTGTGTAAATGTATGCATTCCTGTGTTCGGATGTGTGTGTGCGAGAGCATGCTTGTACTAATTTGTGGGTGCGTGTTTTCGGATCCGTATGTGTATGTGTGTGTGTGTGATTATGTGCGTGTGTGTAAATATATGCGTTCGTGTGTTCGGATGTGTGTGTGCGAGAGCATGTTTGTACCAATTTTTGCGTGCGTGTTTTCGGATCGGTAGGTGTGTGTGAGTGTGTGTGTGATTATGTGCGTGTGTGTAAATGTATGCATTCCTGTGTTCGGATGTGTGTGTGCGAGAGCATGCTTGTACTAATTTGTGGGTGCGTGTTTTCGGATCCGTATGTGTATGTGTGTGTGTGTGTGTGTGTGTGATTATGTGCGTGTGTGTAAATATATGCGTTCGTGTGTTCGGATGTGTGTGTGCGAGAGCACGTTTGTACCAATTTTTGCGTGCGTGTTTTCGGATCGGTAGGTGTGTGTGAGTGTGTGTGTGATTATGTGCGTGTGTGTAAATGTATGCGTTCCTGTGTTCGGATGTGTGTGTGCGAGAGCATGTTTGTACCAATTTTTGCGTGCGTGTTTTCCGATCAGTGTGTGTGTGTGTGTGTGTGTGTGTGTGTGTGTGTGTGTGTGTGTGTGTGTGTGTGTGTGATTAATTCTGGAACTTAGAAAAATTTTGGTTCTGAAATTCTGCAAGGTCAAAACTCGATTAAATCGTGGACTTAAGGTAAATGTCTCAATACCGGAACGACGAAGGGTGTATGACTGATTTGTATCGTTTTAAAAATATTCAATTAAATTATAAACCAAAGTCATTTATTACATCATATAGAATAGACATTTACCAACTTTAAAATAATAATCAAATAAGGTCATTTTTCTTAAATTTAATATAAAAAAAAAATTTTTTTCTATGACACCTAAAAGACCCAATACCGGAACTCTGAAATAGCCTTGTCCCAATACGGGAATTCGGTTGTCCTAATACCGGAACAGTAAATTAAACAAGTTATTTTTCGCATTTATTCGTGGTGAAAATATTAATTATCATTAAATAATATTAATGTAAAACGAGTATGAATGTAGCAGACATCAGAGAACTTTAAAATTATAAATAAATAAGATAAATAATTAAAATAATAATATTTACAGGAAAAGCACTATTAATTTCAAAATTTTCTGAATTTGCATTTTTTTAAACTTTATATTATTAATTATTTACTCGATTTGTTAAGAATTTTTAATTTGTCTGATGTCTGCTATATCACACTCATAATGTAAAATGTATTTAAAATTTTAAAATGATTGAATATTAAATTGAAATAAATATTTTGAACTAAAGAATAGAAACAAAATAAATCATTTGAGGTTATACTAGAAAAATCATTAAAAAAAAAAAACTAAGAACAAAAATTTATTCTTTATAATTCAAATTAGCGTTTATCAATGCTTAATCTATTTCTTATAACAATCATACATACTGCATTAAATATTAGGGCTCCAGTAATAATTAATGTTGTACTTGATTTAGCCAGTCAATTGAACTCACCGTTAATGTCTGTCGATAACATTAATATGATTGGCTGTTCCGGTACTGGGCACGGGTTCATTTTGGTGTACCAATAGACGAACAGTAAAATTAATATAATAATACTATTTTTTCCATATTTTTGATGTTTTTTTAAATTTTATGTCATTCAAGATGGATAAACAAAAAAAAAAATTATTGAAAAGTAATTCTATGCATTTTCTATAAGCTTAAGACCATTGACTGATTTTTTAGCAAAACCATTAAGAGACGTGAAAAAGTCATGAATCCGAGACTATTGCTCTAATTAATATTTTTTTTTTCTTATTTTCTATAATCTATTTTGTATCTTATTTTTTAACTGAAAGATTAAGGTTTCTAATAAAAAAGTTTTCTAAGATCTAGAATGAATTTTTTTTTTGTTTACTATCTACTTAGTGTCTTTTGTTTAAAAATGTCGACAGTTAATGATTATTTGAGAGCTATATTTTTTAGTTGTCTTGATAGAATATTAATAATATTTAACGAAAGTAGTCAAATTGCCGTTAAAATCTCGACAAAAATTTCTTTAATTCACTGGATAAAGTCGAAAAATATTTAGACATTCAAAATCGTATCAAAATATTCCTCTGTGATATTGTAATACAAAATAGCGACAGCACGTTTTAAATATCAAGAAAATTTAAATAATCCTCTATATCTAGATGCTCCTGAATCACTTTCCATGAGCAGTAAGTTTTATTGAACTTTATTCATTCTTGTTATTTTTGATAAATCATGTAGTAATTAATTTTGTCCATAAATGGATATATTAATTTCTTTTTTTATTAGTTTTCGAATTCAAATTTATTGCTTTTATATATCACTTTTAATGAAGCAAAGAATTGAAAAAAAAATTTGTCACGTTATGTTTTTTTTTTTTAATTAAGATTACTCAGTATCGCACAATCTTTGAGTTTCTTAGAATAATTCATTTTTTTAAGGCAAAGTTTTTCACCAATTATTCTATAAATTAAGATTCTCTTTCATTTTGAACATAAACTTATAATAATAAATTTCTGTATTTATAAAAATATCTAACAGATGATGATAGGGAACTGAATGAGTTGGAGATAGAAGCCAGAGGAAAATAATTGATTTTTCTCAGAATGTATGTTCAAAAAAGTCTCAGTTACTTGGATGCATTATCAGAAGAAAAGGAGGAGGATGAAGTTAAATTTTTTTTAAGTAATATCTATATGTTAATTGAGGCTCATTTATTTATCAAATAAATATTTTTTAGATCAATGTGTAAAAAAATATCGAACTTTCATTAATTCTTTGTTTTTATTATGTATCATTATATTTATAAAAAAAAAATTTTAATCTTTTTTTGATCGAATATTGATCAAAATCAGACTAAAAATAATTGACAGTAAAAGTCGGATTTTGAAGTAAATAAGAATAAAAACAGACTAAAAATGATTTAAAATAAGTCTGAAAATAGTCTAAATAAGGAAGAGTAAGGGCAAAACTAGATTGGAATTTACATATTAATTAAATATAAATAAAAAATAAAATTTAATAAAAATAACTTAAAATTTTTAGTTTATTAGAAATAGATCAAATTTTTCGACCCGGGATATACTTGTATTTCTGCTGCTTACTCGAGGAAAAAGTACATTGTATTGAAGTACAGGTATAGAACATTCTAGGTAATGATATTTCGAATCCATTAAATATTGGATACGTTCTTGATATGATATTATTTATTGACCAAAATATATGTATACTTTTACAAAGCACCCTAATAAATAACTTAAGTACTATATCTGTCTGGCGTCTATAGTGAACAATTGGTAACTAAGTTAGGATTAAAACGTTTATGGTAATCCATTCCGTGAAAGAATGATTTCACAATGCTTTGTACAAACGAATGATCTGATAAAATTCCATAAGTATTTGTTAAATTTCAAAAAATTTTAGAGACGGTATTTGTTGTTAGTACTTATCGTATGTGTAATAAGGGATGATGCAATTAATGCTTAGTCTAAATGTTGCTACTCATTGCGCTGACCACTTACGTCACGAGAAGTCGCTCCTATGGAAAAATTTCAAAAAAAATATGTCAAAATATAAAAAGTCTATATTTTACGTATGAAAGAAAATATGTTTCTAATAGCAGACTTTTGGCCGATTTTTGTACTTATATGTTTTGAATATATTCACAATCTATCTTAGAATATACTCAACTTATATGTATGAAAATATAAAAAAAATATATTTAATAATGTATGTATAAAATTATAACAAAGATTTTAGTATATGATGGAAAAAAAAATATATATAATATATATATTTTTACATTTTTATCCTCCTGATTGGAAAAAAAAATAATTTTATCCACGCTAGGTGTATATCTATATATAAGTCCCCATTTAACTTTCGTTAAATCATTTCATATCTTTTTTTCTTAATCAGGAATATTTTTTCTTTATGTATCCTAAGATATATTTTGAATATATTCATGTTTTTTAATAGAGAGAAAATTTGTAAATTACATCAAACTTTTTTTTGGTATGTTTAACATATGGGGCACTTCACGCCAAATTAATCACTTGTGAACCCGGCCCCTATAGATTTAGCTCAAAATTTTTACTCTTTTTCTACCTCATCAAAAACGCTTTTTATAATTTTTTTAAACTTTTCCACTTAATCAATAAAAAAGCTATAAATTTTCAGTAAAAATTTTTTTTTTGTATTTTAAATAGCTATAACTTTTTCAAAATTCAACTGATGGGATCTTTAGATCAAAAATTTTTTTTGTTGAATGTACTTTCCGAGAAAAAATACAAAAAAATTATTGCGACCTATCTTGTTTGTTTTCTTTAATAGATTTTAGAAAAAAATCAAAAATTTTTCGATGTTTACCATTTTTGATTTTTGTTTTTTTTTCATTATATAAAACTTTGACGTTTCCTGCAAATGCTCAAGTTTTTTCAAAGGGATTTTTTTCTTTGGATTGTATTTTTCTTTTCCAAAAAATACAAAAAAATTATTCAGAACGTTCTTCTATATTTTGACTTGATTAAAAAAAAAAATTCAAATTTATTCGACGACTACTATTTAAAATTATTGTTTTAATTTTTTTTTCGAAATTTAGAAGTTATCTGAGCACTTTCGAAAATTGCCAGAATGGTGTCATAAGAAATAATGCTAGTTAAAAATGTTTTTTTTTTTTTTTATTTGGAAAATAAAATCTAATTCGAAAAAATATCACTCGGAAATACTTGAGGATTTGCAGTAAATGTCAAGGTTTTACATAACAAGCAAAAATCAGAAATGGTAAATATTGAAAAATTTTTTATTTCCCAAAAATCTAAAAAAAAAAAACAAAGAAGATAGGTTGCAATAATTTTTTCATATATTTTTTTTCGAAATGCATATTTGAAAATAAAAATTTTGAGAAAAAAGACCCTAATCGGTCGAATTTTGAAAAAATTATAGCTATTTAAAATAAAGAAAGCAATTTTTATCAAAAATTTATAACTTTTTTATTGGTTCAGTGAAAAAATTTCATAAAATTATGCGAAACGTTCCTGATGGGGTAAAAAGATCAAAATTTTTTAGAATCAACCAAAAACTTATGGAATTCCATCAACGCATTTGTTGTACAAAATATTATAAATTGTTCACTATCGACGCCAGACAGATGTACTACTTAAGTTATTTATTAGGGCGATTTGTATAAGTATAGATGTGTTTTGGTCAAAGGTGATATTATATAAATAATGTACCCAATATTAAATGGCTTCAAAATGTCATTACCTCTAATGTTCTATACCTGTACCTAAATAAAATGTACTTTTTCCAAGAGAAAGCAGCAGACATACGCATGCATAATTATGTCGCCGACTAATCCCGTTTATTATCTGCACAAATTCTTAGGATTAATATTTAAATAGGTCTAAATGAGAAGGTAATGGACGACGTATAGCATCCATTACTGATGTTTCGGTGCAAATATCCCATTAGATCCAACCCCCACCCCCTTCCCGGAAGTATTGCAGTCTACTTAAACATCGGTCCCTAACATTTTATCATCATTCAGTTTCAAACTCGAACCAAGTTGTTTCTGAATATAACCTAAATCTTAAACTCCAAGCTTTTGTTATCGTAACATATCATTCAAGTTTATATCAAATCATTATGGGTGACATCAAGTGTATTTCTTCAAGTCCACAATCTGCATCCAAACGGTCCGCCGATATTTTTGATATTGAGCATGATGCTCAATACAAAAAAATCAAATTCGAGGAATCCAGTGAAGTGACTCCGTCCGGCGCGTTTTGCCGACATGTGAAATCGACGGTAATCTCATTTTTCGTCCAGTGAACGTTGAACGGGTTAAAACGACCATTACCGTCAATATAAAGACGAAAATGGTGCCCAGGAAGAAGGTGGTCCCGGTGCCTGAACCAGTCGTGGAGAAGGAGGTGGAACTGATCAAGTTTCCTAAGCGTGTGAAGCCAAATCTTCAGCAGACACCATTGTGGGTGATGCCGCCAGTTTCAAGAAGCCACGAAAAGTCTGGGCTCTGTTCCATCATGTAAAGGAACCTCATGCACTCATATAGTGCTAAATTGTAAATATCTTATATATTTTTTTTTACTAATGGTGATCATGTATACATTTAAAAATTCTTATTAATTAAATTAAAATAAGGACATATATACGTGCAATTATTTTTTTTTTTATTTTTTGCTCATATTTTTTCATTATTCAAATAATTTTTATACATTTTTTGACGTTTTTTTTTTTTTGGTAATAAATAATAAAAGCGAGCATTTTTTTAAAATTATTATATTCATTAGTATATTAGCAATAAATATAAGTATCATGTTAATTTTTTTTAATTATATATTTTTTTTTTCAATTTTGTATATAATTTTTCGTAAATATGTTTTCTATTTTTTTAAAAAAATGTATTTATTCTAAAAAAGTTTTTTTAATTTAAAACTAGTTTTAAGATTCCCCGAATCTCATTGCTTTCAAATAATATTAATTAGTCTCTTTAAGAATAATAATTTTAGTTAAATTTATTATTTAATTTTAATTAGGTTAAATTAATATTAATCTATTTTTAAATAATTTTAATTTACTACATTTAAGTTACTATTTATTTATTGAGATCAAGACTGAATACCGTTGAAAATTGGGGTTAAAGGTAATTATACAATACTTATATTTATTCAATTTTACAGTATATTTAGGAGGACAAAATGGGGTACTTTCAAAATTTTATTAAAAAACAATTTTTTATTTTGAATGGTTTTCATACATTCAAAAATAACTTTTGTAAATATAATTAAATGTTATTTAAAATTTTTTTTTTGTTAAACTTTTTTAAAAATTAATTGTCAGAAAAAATTTGACCCGGTGCAGATTTTTTTTAAAGAATTTCGTGTTTATTCAATGAACGGAATCAATAAGTTCGCGAGTCAATAATTGATTTGTCCTGTGACGAGTCACAAAATTTTAAGTAAAATTTAAATAATTAATTATAATTTTTTTTACTTTTAGAAAAAAATAATTTTTTTTATAATAATAATAGTATTAAGTATAAGAGTAAGTGAGAAAAAAAAAAAGAGAGAAAAAAATATCGATAAATTCGTGGAAGTGAAAAAAATTCTCAGAAGCGAAGACCGGGAAGAAGAAGAAGAAAAGAAGAGAGAGAGAGTAAGAGAAGAGATAAAGAAAAGAGATCCGCATTTGCGTGCAAAAATTAAGTTTAGTACCAAGCGCCACCGCCAGGCGGAAAAGGGCGCTGATCAGTGTTCATTTGAGGATGGTTATACTAAAAGGGTTAAAAGCCAACTCAAATGCACACAAAATCAGACCAGCTCACTACTCGAGAATATCGCGTAGAGAGTAAAAGTACATTCGGGGAAAAATACTCAGGAGCTGGCAGTTGAAAGCATTAAAGCTAGGAGAAATTCTAGCTAGCAGCAGAGCAGCCCACAGTATACGGGGTATACTAGTAGCAGAGCAGTCCGCAGTATACGAGGTATACTAAGAGCAGAGTAGTCCACAGCATGCGAGGTATGCCAGCATAGCAGTCCACTGTATACGGGGTATACTAGCAGCAGAGCCGTCCGCAGTATACGGGGTATACTAAGAGCAGAGTAGTCCACAGCATACGAGGTATGCCAGCAAAGCAGTCCACAGTGTACGGGGTATACTAAGAGCAGAACAGTCGACAATATACGGGGTATATTGGTCACAGCGGCAGCGTACGAGAATACTGACAATATACGGGGTATATTGGTCACAGCAGTACCAAGTCCACGCAAAACTACTGTAGAGGAACGAACAACGGAGCAGGGGAGACCACAACAGCCAAACTCCGTTCTCAACAATAAATTAATATTAATATTTTTCCTTCTTCTTATTATTTTTTTTTTATGTACTTAGTTACTAAGCCATTTTAATAGAAAAATATATATATATATATATATATATATATATATATATATATATATATATATATATCGCAATGAACAACAGGTCTTCTGGTCAATATTAATCATAGATAGTAACGTCATCACCCTTATATCTTATCCTAGAATCCTGGCATCCGACGAGCCAATCCACAATAAGATCTAAGGTTTATTTTAAGTTAGCATGTTTTTTAAGAAGTAAGTTAAGTTGAAACGTTACAAAATATAAATTGGCGCTCGAACAGGGACATTGATTGACCAGAACACTCAGATATATATATACATATTTTTCTTAAAATTATTAAAATGGCTGATAACAATCCAAAACCAAGGATATCTTGGATATACCAGCTGACCAAACAGCGACTGACAGAGGAACTGACAAACAGAAACATCTCAGTGGAAGCAAAAGCAACAAGGGAGGACTTGCGCAGACTACTACGCCTCGCCTTACTCCAGGAGGGAGCAGAAGACAGCCTCAACTACAGCGGACAACCTAGCCGACCAAGCAGTGTTGCAGGAGACCATGGGGACCAGTCTACAGAGCAGGGTGCCGGTGGAACAACAACTCCAACATTTGCAACACCACATACAAGCAGAAAAGGCCTCAGAATGCAACGGGACACGTCGAGATCAAATAGCCGGATGGGACTAGAAGGATCAGGAGACTCAACCCCAAGGGATGTAAGCAGAGAGAGAGTACATCCAGCAGCACAAGTGGCATTCGAGGAAATCAGATCAATGCTTCGACGGGAACAGGAGCAGGCCAAGCGGAGAGAGGCAGAACGGAAGCTAGAACGCGAAAGAGAGTCAAGGAGAGTAGCTGAGTTAGAGGAGCAACTGCGGTCCGAACAAGCAGCGAGACGACGACTGGCAAACATGGAAGCTGAGAGGGCCAGAGAATGAGAGCAACGCGCCCTAAGAGCAAATCACGAGGATCGAGCAAGAGAAATCGAGCAGATGGAGGAAGAACGTGAACGTCTGAGGAATGAAAGAGATGAACGTGACTGCAGACAAGAAGCAGAGGCTCGTGAAAGAATTAGGCGAGAGGCGGAGAGAAATCAAGAGTTGGAGCAAGAACGAGAATATGAGCAGCAAAGGCAGAGGGAGAACGCGAGATTCGAAGCATTACAGGACGAGATCAGAACGACTACGAGAGGGTCCTAGTTCAAGAGAAGAACTACAAGCCACCAATGGGGATACAAAGAAATAGCGCAATCCCAGCGATAGCGTTCAAAACAGACAAAATAAAGAAGAAGAACGAAGAGGTCAGTACGATCAACCAGCCATATATACCAGGCGAATCGTGCTGGAGATGCGGCCAACGAGGACATTTCAAACCAGACTGCAGAAATGAATGGAAGAAGTTTTACATCAGATGTGGAAAAGCAGACGTGTTCTCCAGGGATTGTAGATGCCCTGATCCGGGAAACTTCAAAAGGGTCGACAGGAATGGGCCAGCCGGTCGACCCTAACAGCAGAGCTGAACAATGTACGCAGAAGACAGACAGAGGGGCCAGCAGCAGCAAATGAACAGACAAATGCAGCAGCAGGACATGAACTCCGGCAGCAGAGAAGTCATTCAAGTACCACAGCAGCAGTTCACTCCAGCAACAACCAACCAAACTCAAGCAGAATGCAGAATCAATGACCCAAAGAACCAGTAAGAGGAGCAGACAAAGGCCGGATATGGTACTACAAGAAGAGTAATGAAAGGCTGTACACGGACGTGATTGTGGGAAGGTACTCAATCCAGGCATTAATGGACACAGGGGCCACAAGATCCTGTATAAACGGAGAGACATGGGGAAAGATTCAGAGGGCAGATAGGAGCGTGGAGTACCAGCCAAGTACCATAGTGGCAGCTCAAGCAGATGGCAGTAATTTACCAATTATTGGGGTGGCAAGAATAAGAGCGCAGATATTTGGTGAAATAAAGCAGTTTCAATTCAGCATCATTCCATCTATATCAAAGCCGATGATTCTGGGGATGGACATATTAGCTAAGATGCAATTCAGCTTACAATTGAGGCCTCCATGGGAGACAAGCAAGCGGTCGGAGATCCACATAGTCAACAGTGTTGACGAGCGAGCAGATGATGAAAAACAAAAAGAGGAGATGCGGATAGTCATCATGAAAGCGGTAGAAGAATTAAACAAGCAGGAGGGTCCAGCGCTTCTTCCACCACATAGGATAAAATTGAAAACGACGGAACCCATCAAATTCAGATACACGCCCAAGAATCCAGCCATGCAAGCAATTTTAAATAAAGAAATAGACAGGATGATTGAGGAAAAGGTCATCGAGCCGTCCACTAGTCCATGGACATCACCAGTGGTGATAATGAAGAAGAAAAACAATAAACATCGAGTGTGTATAGACTTCAGAAAGGTCAATGAAGTGACAGAGAAGGACGCCTACCCACTACCACAGGTCCAAGCCACACTAGACAAGCTGAAAGATTCAAAATATTTTTCAACAATAGATCTTAAGGATGGATATTGGCAGATACCATTGGAGGAGTCCAGCAAATAGATCACTGCATTTGCCGTACCAAACAGGGGCCTATTCCACTTCACAAGGATGCCATTCGGACTTCACTCAGCACCGGCCACATTTGCTCCACAAGCATTTGCCTACTTCGATGATATAATAATACTAGGAAAAGATTTGGCTGAACACTTCCACAACGTATTGGAGGTATTACAGAGATTGAAGAAAGCAAGATTGAAGATCAATCCCGAGAAAAGTCATTTCTTCCAGGACAAAATCGTATACTTGGGCCATATCATCAACAAGGAGGGGATCCATATTGATCCAGAGAAAGTCAAATCAATTGTGGAGCTACCAGTACCGACAACGACGAAGGAACTAAGAAGATTCATGGGCATGATACCCTGGTACCGGAGGTTCATCAAAAATTGCTCGGACCTAACCAAGCCACTGACGAAGTTGCTACAAAAGAAGTATCCGTGGAGATGGGCAAAGGAGCAGCAGGAAGCATTCGACAAATTGAAGACAGCATTGACTTCAGCCCCGATACTAGCAGCACCAGACTATACATTACCATTCACGCTACAAACGGATGCAAGTGATCAAGGACTGGGAGTGGTATTGACACAACAGGATAATGGGGAAGAGCATGTCATAGCATACTCCAGTCGTACGTTGAATAAACATGAAGTCAACTACTCAACGACAGAGAAGGAATGTCTGGCCGTCGTCTGGGGAATTCAAAAGATGAGGCATTACCTGGAGGGATATGAGTTTAAAGTAATTACGGATCATCAGTCATTGAAGTGGCTCCAGAACATCAACAACCCATCAGGACGACTAGCGAGATGGGCAATATATTTGCAGCAGTTTCAGTACACGGTAATCTACAGGAAAGGTACAATGAACAAGGTGGCAGACGCACTATCACGGTCTCCGGTGCAGACATCAGAAGAAGATGGAGAAGAGATTACAAAGAAGACAATATTAATTCTAGAGGAAGAAACAGATCCGTGGTACCAGCAGCTGTTAAGAAAAGTTCAGGATGATCCAGAGAAATACCCAGATTATGCAGTCCACGAGGGAAGATTATACAGACACATCCACTATACCCTGAATTACAACGAGAAAGCTGATGCGTGGAAGTTGTGTGTCGCACACGGATTAAGAGGCAAGGTCATCAAGGAGAACCATGATACTCCAACAGCGGGACATTTAGGAGTTACAAAGACAGTTGCCAGAATCTCTCAGCGATATTACTGGCCAAGGATGAGGAAAGAAATAATAAGCTACATAAGAAATTGCGAGTCATGCCAAAAGTTCAAGACACCACAGTTCAAACCACCAGGAAAGATGGGGACGATTGAAGCTACACGGCCATGGCAGGTGGTGACAATGGACATCGTGGGTCCACTGACAAAGTCACTTAAAGGATATAGCTATATCTTGGTGATCCAGGACAAATTTACGAAGTGGATAGAGCTACAGCCATTGAAGAAAGCCACAGCAGAGCCGATAGTAGATGCAGTCAAAGAGAAGGTGTTGTTGAGATTTGGAAGACCAGGTAGCATCATAACAGACAACGGGACTCAATTTACCAGCAATACTTTTGCAAACATGTGCAGCAGATACAATATACAGCACATCACCCTACTCACCCCAATGTAATCCAGTAGAAAGGACTAACAGGGTCATTAAAACGATGGTGGCGCAATTCATTGGGAATTCTCAACGATCATGGGCGGACAAGTTAAACGAATTGGCATTCGCTTATAATACGGCAAGGCACGAAACAACGCAGTTCACACCAGCATACTTAAACTATGGGCGAGAGCTAGAGGCACCAGAGAGTACGAGAGGACGACTAGAGGGCAGCATGACACTAGAGGAACCAGATCATATAGAAGACCGTGTAAGTCGACTACAGGAAGCATATGAACTGGTGCGGATAAACCAAGCCCAAGCATTCAGCAAGCAAGCGGTACATTACAATAAGAAAAGAGGGAAATGGATACCAGAGATCGGGGACACAGTAATGAGAAAAGAATATACGCTGTCGTCGGCAGAAAACCAAATCTCGGCAAAGCTCGCGCGCAGATACACTGGAAACTATATAATCATCGAGAAGGAGAGTCCGGTCATCGTAATAATTGAAGGTGAAGACGGGAACACATGCAGGGTACATGTCAAAGACTTAAAATTAGTACGGAAAACAGAAGGAATTCAAACTAACGCGAGTATGAATGTAGAGATCTGCGAGCCAATCAGAAACGTTCATGGAATCTGCGAGTCAATCAGCGACGAGAGCGTCAAAATCGGGACGTGCGAACCAATAAGAGGCGAGAGCGTCAAACTCGGGACGTGCGAACCAATAAGAGGCGAGAGCGTCAAAATCGGGACGTGCGAACCAATAAGAATCGAGAGTGTCGAAGTCGGGACGTGCGAGCCAATGAGCGTCAAGAGCCGCAGAATCGGGACTTGCGAGCCAATGGGAGACGAGTGCGGCAGAATCGGAGTCTGCGAGCCAATAAGAATCGAGTACAGGAGAATCGGGACCTGCGACCCAATCAGAGACGTCGTCGGGATCTGCGATCCAATCAGGGAAGTTCACGAGACAGAAAACACAAGCCATGGACTTTGGAAGCTGGTCGGTACGTGCGACCCAATCAGAGACACCGTTGGGATATGCGATCCAATAAGAGGGCTAGAAAAGGAATCAAAGAGAGAGGGGAAAAATGAATGGAGTGTGGGGAGTCCGGCTATAAAAAGAGCGACGCGAGACGACTCAAACTAGTCTTGGGCCTAATCAGTCACCACTGAGAGCGCTCAATTTAGTTCATAATCCAATGGCGAACTAGTTCGCTCTTTTAGTTCATTAGTTCTTTTTTTTTAAATAATTTGATAAAAACAATAAATAGAGAAAAAAATATATTTATGATTATTGCAGGTTCTGTTCATTTATGGAACATAACATTTTTTATTTAAATAAGAGTGAGAAAATAAAAGAATTTATATTAATAATTAGTCAACAGCTAGTCTCGTTTCTAGTATAATGCGTAATTATATTACAATATTTAAAAAATGCTAATTATTACAATTAAAGTTGACATTTTTTTATAGCACATCAAATCTTTTACTTAAGTAAAAATGAAAAAATTAAATAATTTATATTAATCATTAGTCAACAGCTAGTTTCGTTGAGTAATGATCTAATATATAAATAGTCTCTCGAAATATCAAGGCGCGCACAGAAAAAGTAAATAACTCGGTTGGTCACATAGTGCCAGTGTCTAGTAAAACCGACGCTAAAAATAATTTAAAAAGAACTAAGAGCGAGATCATCGATGAACTAGTTCGCATAGTTCACCTAAAGGAGCGCTCTTCCGACCTAGGTCGTTCGCGAACTACCCAAGACTAACTCAAACCAGTTATCCTTCAACAGACAAGCAAGCAATATCAAAGGTCAAGGATGAAAAAAACGGAATAGTGCCATGGAAAGACGTAGCAGAAGTCAGGAAAGGAAGAAGACGAATACTGTGAATCGAAGCAGATCATCGTCGTCGTCGTCTTTACTGTCATCTTCCAGTTCGAATACGGAGTCGCAGGTGACGTCAACCACTGGGTCTCCAAGCTCCACGGGGAGATTCAAGGAAAGAGCGGACACACCAAACCTCTTGCTGGACATGCCTACGCTCGAAAACCTACCCACTAACGGGCATCAACTAGAGCATAATAATGACAAAGTGATAGAAATCATTACATTGGAGGAGCCAGACCAACCCAATATGGAAAGACAAGGAAGGGCAACGAGGCAGGCCACACTAGAAGTTCAAGATGCAGGCAACAAGGCAAGAAAAATTGTGGTGGACTTCGACAATCTGGAGGAACAGATAGTAACCATCAGAGCAAAGAAAAGAATGCCGCTAGTGGAGCCACCATTCAGCCGGGTCACGAGAGCGAAGTTCGGCAAGCACGCAAAAGTTAGTTTGACAAAGATGAGCCGGGAAGAACGGGAAAACATGACTAAGAGAATAGTTAGTCCGTTATCAAAGACAATAGACGAGGTGGCCAGAGGAGGAGGAGTTATCCCGACCAGCCGTAACGAACAAAATGTAAACGCAGCGAAAGCATCGATGAATACAACAGCGACAGTAACATCAATAGCACAGCTACAGGAAATACTCAACCCTGAGTCAAAGTCTTCCAAGCTGGAGTCAACCAAGAAGGAAGAACAACCAACGAACAAGCCAACGTTGGAGCCAAAATCGGGTACTAAAGATACTAAAGAAAAGGCTAAGTCGACAAAGAAAGAGGAGCGAGAGGCGAGTAGACCAAAGACGGAGCCATCTCTTGCTAGAAAAGATGCCAAAGAAAAGCCAACCAACCTAGAGGCGCAGGAGAAAACTAAACCGGCAGCAGAACCTAACAGATCGAATGACTTGGGAAACCCCCAAGTCAAAGAAGAGACTCAAAAGAGGGCTGACGATAAGTCAACAGCCATCCACAATGACAAAACTGAGTCGAGCCGAAAACGTTCAAGATCACCAAAGAAAAATCGACCAAACCAAAGAACACTGGCGACACGGAGGCGTTATACACCAACAAGGGGCATACCATCAACATCAAGACGGTTGACTACCCCGGAGCGACGAGCGCGGAGAGCTCTTTCAAGATTCCGCTCGCCCATTCGAAGATAAGATAGACAGACGATGGCAAGTAGTAGATCTCACTATTCGGGGAGATCAACGACTTACCGACACCACAGGAGACGAGCGGAAAGTCCAAGACGGTTCAGTAAAAAAATAATCCCCGAAATCGAGTCACCTTCAGAAGAAGAGATAAAAACGAGCCATCGAGACCCACGGATTCCGAACAAAGGAATGAAGTGGGAGTTGAGAACAATCGACATCAAAATAGCTAGAGTCATGGTGACACAGTCCACCCAGACAGACAGGGAGGTCTGTGACCAAGGTACTCAAACGCTGATGGAGTCGCCGAAGAAACAACCGTTTGGGGAAAGGAGGGATATCTTAAATGTGCAAACACCACCATACGCACCACCAACTCCGGGAAGAGAGGATGAGGTCGGGAGTGCGGATAGTACACATGAGGTACCAGCCAAATAGGCTAGGAAAGAGAAAAGAAGAACAAAGAGGAGAGGGATAAACGAAAACAGGACTAACCTACTGGAGTAGAGCAGCCATACCCTAGATCCCATCTTGATATTTTTTTTCTTCATTTTTTTTAAGACTTAAATATAAGTTGCTTATTCTAGTTTTTAAGGATGTTTTGTTTTACTTAGACATAAGAAAAATTTTTATGATTAGAAAAATTTTATTTACTGTTTTTTTTGTATTGAAAAAAAATAACCGTTAGTATGTAACCATAAGTTAAAAATTCATTCAAAAAAAAAGCTTTATTTTCGGTTATGATTAGTTATAATTAAAATTTAGTAACTTAATTTTGTTACATTAATTTTATTAAATGTTCACTTATTTTTTTTTTGATAGTGAAATAAAATAAAAAAAAAAAAAAAAAAAGAAAATGTTTTTTTTTACTGTAAGCTAGATAAGAATATTGATATTAAGATTTTAGTTTATGAAGCTTAGTATGTAAAGTAGAAATAAATAAAAAAAAAAAAAAAACAAAAAAAAAAAACAAAAAAAAATAATAAAACAAAAAAAAAAACTACGTTTTTTTTTGCGAAGTAAGAGAGGAATGTGATTAGTCACAAAATTTTAAGTAAAATTTAAATAATTAATTATAATTTTTTTTACTTTTAAAAAAAAATAATTTTTCTCATAATAATAATAGTACTAAGTATAAGAGTAAGTGAGAAAAAAAAAAGAGAGAAAAAAAAAATCGATAAATTCGTGGAAGTGAAAAAAATTCTCAGAAGCGAAGACCGGGAAGAAGAAGAAGAAAAGAAGAGAGAGAGAGTAAGAGAAGAGATAAAGAAAAGAGATCCGCATTTGCGTGCAAAAATTAAGTTTAGTACCGAGCGCCACCGCCAGGCGGAAAAGGGCGCTGATCAGTGTTCATTTGAGGATGGTTATACGAAAAGGGTTAAAAGCCAACTCAAATGCACACAAAATCAGACCAGCTCACTACTCGAGAATATCGCGTAGAGAGTAAAAGTACCTTCGGGGAAAAATACTCAGGAGCTGGCAGTTGAAAGCATTAAAGCTAGGAGAAATTCTAGCTAGCAGCAGAGCAGCCCACAGTATACGGGGTATACTAGTAGCAGAGCAGTCCGCAGTATACGAGGTATACTAAGAGCAGAGTAGTCCACAGCATACGAGGTATGCCAGCATAGCAGTCCACTGTATACGGGAAATACTAGCAGCAGAGCAGTCCGCAGTATACGGGGTATACTAAGAGCAGAGTAGTCCACAGCATACGAGGTATGCCAGCATAGCAGTCCACAGTATACGGGGTATACTAAGAGCAGAACAGTCGACAATATACGGGGTATATTGGTCACAGCGGCGGCGTACGAGAATACTGACAATATACGGGGTATATTGGTCACAGCAGCAGTGTACGGGAATACTGACGATATACGGGGTATATTGGTCACAGCAGTACCAAGTCCACGCAACACTACTGTAGAGGAACGAACAACGGAGCAGGGGAGACCACAACAGCCAAACTCCGTGCTCAACAATAAATTAATATAAACATTTTTTCTTCTCCTTATTATTATTTTTTTTATGTACTTAGTTACTAAGCCATTTTAATAGAAAAAAATATATATATATATATCGCAATGAACAACAGGTCTTTGGGTCAATATTAATCATAGATAGTAACGTCATCAACCTTATATCCTAGAATCCTGGCATCCGACGAGCCTATCCACAATAAGATCTAAGGGTTATTTTAAGTTAGCATTTTTTTTAAGAAGTAAGTTAAGTTGAAACGTTACAGTCCAATTAAATTTTCATAGTATTAATCAAAACAAGCAAAATATTCTAGAGTAAATTTTTGAGTAGAAATTTCAATAAACAGTTAAATTTAAATTATATATAATATACAAAAAAAATAATAGAATGAAAAAAAAAGAAAAAATTCTTTTAGGACTCGAAAAATTGTTTCGCGCCAAGAAATATTGTCTCGCCGCGAAAATTTTTTCTTGGCTAAAGAAAACTTTAGCCAAGAATCGGTGTGTGTGTGTGTGTGTGTGTGTGTGTGTGTGTGTGTGATTATGTGCGTGTGTGTAAATGTATGCGTTCCTGTGTTCGGAAGTGTGTGTGCGAGAGCATGTTTGTACCAATTTTTGCGTGCGTGTTTTCGGATCAGTGTGTGTGTGTGTGTGTGTGTGTGTGTGTGTGTGTGATCATGTGTGTGTGTGTAATTGTGTGCGTGCGTGTTTTCGGATCTATGTGTGTGTGTGTGTGTGTGTGTGTGTGTGTGTGTGTGTGTGTGTGTGTGTGTGTGTGTGTGTGATTAATTCTGGAACTTAGAAAAACTTTGGTTCTGAAATTGTGCAAGGTCAAAACTCGATTAAATCGTCGACTTAAGGTAAATGTCTCAATACCGGAACGACGAAGGGTATATGACTGATTTGTATCGTTTTAAAAATATTCAAATAAATTATAAACCAAAGTCATTTATTACATCATATAGAATAGACATTTACCAACTTTAAAATAATAATCAAATAAGGTCATTTTTCTTAAATTTAATATAAAAAAACAATTTTTTTCTATGACACCTAAAAGACCCAATACCGGAACGCTGAAATAGCCTTGTCCCAATACGGGAATTCGGTTGTCCTAATACCGGAACAGTAAATTAAACAAGTTATTTTTCGCATTTATTCGTGGTGAAAATATTAATTATTATTAAATAATATTGAGGTAAAACGAGTATGAATGTAGCAGACATCAGAGAACTTTAAAATTATAAATAAATAAGATAAATATTAAAAATAATAATATTTACAGAAAAAGCACTATTAATTTCAAAATTTTTTGAATTTGCATTTTTTTTAATTTTATATTATTAATTATTTACTCGATTTGTTAAGAATTTTAAATTTGTCTGATGTCTGCTATATCACACCCATAATGTAAAATTTATTAAAAATTTTAAAATGATTGAATATTAAATTAAAATAAATATTTTGAACTAAAGAATAGAAACGAAATAAATCATTTGAGGTTATACTAGAAAAATCATTAAACAAAAAAAACTAAGAACAAAAATTTATTCTTTATGATTTAAATTAGAGTTTATCTATACTTAATCTATTTTTTATAACAATTATTTATACTGCATTAAATATTAGGGCTCCAGCAATAATTAATATTGTACTTGATTTAGCCAGTCAATTAAACTCACCGTTAATGTCTGTCGATAACATTAATATGATTGGCTGTTCCGGTACTGGGCACAAGTTCACTTTGGCGTACCAATAGACGAACAGTAAAATTAATATAATAATACTATTTTTTTCATATTTTTGATATGTTTTCTTAAATTTTATGTCATTCAAGATGCATATACAAAAAAAAAATTATTGATAAGTAATTCTATGCATTTTCTATAAGCTTAAGACCATTGACTGATTTTTTAGGAAAACCATTAAGAGACGTGAAAAAGTCATGAATCCGAGACTATTTCTCTAATTAACATTTTTTTTTTCATATTTTCTAAAATCTATTTTATATCTTATTTTTTAACTGAAAGATTAAGGTTTCAAATAAAAAAAGTTTTCTAAAATCTAGAATGAATTTTTTTTTGTTTACTATTTGCTTAGTGTCTTTTGTTTAAAAATGTCGACAGTTAATGATTATTTGAGAGCTATATTTTTCAGTTGTCTTGATAAAATATCAATAATATTTAACGAAAGTAGTCAAATTGCAGTTAAAATCTCAACAAAAATTTCTTCAATTCACTGAATGAAGTCGAACAAGATTTAGACATTCAAAACCGTATCAAAATATTCCTCTGTGATATTGTAATACGAAATAGCGACAGCACGTTTTAAATATCAATAAAATTTAAATAATCCTCTATATCTAGATGCACCTGAATCACTTTCCATGAGCAGTAAGTTTAATTGAACTTTATTCATTCTTGTTATTTTTAATAAATCATGCAGTGATTAATTTTGTCCATAAATGGAAATATTAATTTTTTTTTTTTATTAGTTTTTGAATTCAAATTTATTGCTTTTATATGACACTTTTAATGAAGCAAAGAATTGAAAAAAAATTTAGTCACGTAATTTTTTTTTTTTTAATTAAGATTTCTCAGTGTCGCACAATCTTTGAGTTTCTTAGAATAATTCATCCATTAATGGCAAAGTCTTTCACCATTTATTCTTTAAATTAAGATTCTCTTTCATTTTGAATATAAACTTATAATAATAAATTTTTGTATTTATAAAAATATCTAACAGATGATGATAAGGAACTGAATGAATTGAAGGTAGAAGCCAGAGGAAAATAATTGATTTTTCTCAGAATGTATGTTCAAAAATGTCTCAGTTACTAGGATGCACTATCAGAAGAAAAGAAGGAGGATGAAGTTTAATTTTTTTCAAGTAATGTCTATATGTTAATTGAGGCTAATTTATTCATCAAATAAATATTATTTTAGATCAATGTGTAAAAAAATATCGAACTTTCATTAATTCTTTGTTTTTATTATTTATCATTATATTTATAAAAAAAAAATTTTAATCTTTTTTTGATCGAATATTGATCAAAATCAGACTAAAAATAATTGACAGTAAAAGTCGGATTTTGAACTAAATAAGAATAAAAACAGACTGAAAATAATTGAAAATAAGTCTGAAAATAGTCTAAATGAGGAATAGTAAGGGCAAAACTAGATTAAAATTCACATAGTAATTAAATACAGTCGAGTCTCGTTATGAACCCGCATAAAGGGGTGTAGGGGAATATAATTCTAAGAATTTGTGTACCCCCACTTTGTCAGCGCAGGCGACAGTCGTGAGTTGAACTTCCCCTACTTTTTAAGGGTGTGAGTGTGTACGTGATTGTTTCCAGTATCTCGTTATGAGTCCGTTTGACCTGAGTGTTATGTTTCTTATAGTAATACAGCTATACAGTGACTTGCTTATAAACAAATAATAGGACTAATATGATAAATAAACTCTTAATTTCTTTTCATGAATATACGGTCTCATATCGAGACTCTGGAATGAATTTTTTTTTCACGTTGTTGAGGGGAAAGGTCTTCCGTGGAAATCCTGGTTCACGGACTCATAACGAGACTCGACTGTATAAATACAAAATAAAATTTAATAAAAATAACTTAAAATTTTTAGTTGATTAATAACAGATCAAATTTTTCGACCCGGGTATACCCGTATTTCTGCTGCTTACTCGAGGAAAAAGTACATTGTATTGAAGTACAGGTATAGAACATTCTAGGTAATGATATTTTGAAACCATTAAATATTGGATACGTTCTTGATATGATATTATTTATTGACCAAAATATATGTATACTTTTACAAAGCACCCTAATAAATAACTTAAGTACTATATCTGTCTGGCGTCTGTAGTGAACAATTGGTAACTAAGTTAGGATTAAAACGCTTATGGTAATCCATTCCGTGAAAGAATGATTTCACAATACTTTGTACAAACGAATGAGCTGATGAAATTCCATAAGTATTTATTGAATTTCAAAAAATTTTAGAGACGGTATTTATTGTTGAAAAAAATTGTTAGATTGAAAAAAAAAGTCGATCAATTCGAGTACTTATTGTATGTGTTATAAGGGATGATGCATTTAATGCTTCGTCTAAATGTTGCTACTCACTGCGCTGACCACTCACGTCAAGTGAAGTCACCCCTATGGGAAAATTTAAAAAAAAATATGTCAAAATATAAAAAGTCTATATTTTACGTATGAAAAAAAATATGTTTCTAATAGCAAACTTTTGGCCGATGTTTGTACTTATATGTTTTAAATATATTCACAATCTATCTTAGAATATATTCAACTTACATGTATGAAAATTAAAAATAAATATATTTAATAATTGTATATATGAAATTATAACAAAGATATCAGTATATGATGAAGAAAAAAAAATATAATATATATATTTTTACATTTTTATCCTCCTGAGTAAAAAAAATGATTTTATTCAAGCTAGGTGTATACTTATATTTTAATCCGCATTCAACTTATCTTAAATCATTTCGAATTTTGTCGAATCATTTCATATCATTTTTTTTTTAATCAGGAATATTTTTTTTTATGTATCCCAAGATATATTTTGAGTATATTTATGTTTTTTAATAGAGAGGGAATTTGTAAATTATATCAAATCCATAAATCGAGACGTGATCTTAGCCTTAACCGTGAAAAAAAATATTTTCTTCTGTTTAATTTTCAAAGTGGTCTCTCGTGCTTTGGATGAGCCATCTTGCTACGGTCTTCTTTACTATTTAGTCCTATGCGTACACATATGTAGGCCCGCATCAAAAAACTTTATGCAAAAAAATATGATTTAAAATATATGGATGTTATAATGTGATATGTTGAACAATATATAAAAGTATTTATAGTTTTGCCGCATTAATGTATGATTATATATAGAAAAAAAATATATATTGCTGCAATATATTAATTATATATTTATCAATACAACTTTTTTTTGGTATGTTCAACATATGGGGCACTTCACGCCAAATCGATCCCTTTTGAACCCGACCACTTTAGATTTGGCTCAAAATTTTTACTCTTTTTCTACCTCATTAAAAACTTTTCTCATAATTTTTTGAAAGTTTTTCACTTAATCAATAAAAAAATGAAAAATATTCAATAAAAGTTGTTTTTTGTATTTTAAATAGCTTTAACTTTTTTAAAATTTGACGGATGGAATCTTTTGATTAAAAATTTTTGTTGTTCAATGTACTTTTCGAAAAAAAATACAAAAAAATTATTGCGTCCTATCTTCTTTGTTTTCTTTTATAGATTTTTGAAAGAAATCAAATATTTTTCGGTTTATCATTTTTGATTTTTGATTTTTTTTTTTTTTATATAAAACTTTGACATTTCCTGCAAATGCTCAAGTTTTTTCAGAGTGATTTTTTTTTGGATTGTATTTTTTTTTTCCAAAAAATACAAAAAAATTATTCAGAAGGTTCTTCTATTTTTTGACTTGATTTAAAATAAAAAATTCAAATTTTTTCGACGACTACTATTTAAAATTATTGTTTCAATTTTTTTTTTCGAAATTTAGAAGTTATCTGAGCACTTTCGAAAATTGCCAGAATGGTGTCATAAGAAATAATGCTATTTAATTTTTTTTTTTTTTTTTATTTGGAAAATAAAATCTAATTCTAAAAAATATCACTTTGAAATAATTTGATGATTTGCAGTAAATGTCAAGGTTTTACATAACAAAAAAAATTAGAAATGGTAAATATTGAAAAATTTTTGATTTTTTCCAAAAATCTAAAAAAGAAAACAAAGAAGATAGGTTACAATAATTTTTTGGTATTTTTTTTCAAAATGTACATTTGAAAACAAAAATTTTGAGAAAAAAGATCTCAATAAGTTATGTCCGACTTCGCAGACTTTCCTACAGTCACTCATGTTGAACTCTCCATAGGAATACAATTCCATTTTCTCATGAGAGAAACAAGGATGGGTTCAATGGAGTGTGACAAAACCTATTCTACCAGATTTCTTTCTTTCTGTCGCTCATTCTCTTCTTCTTCGGTCCCCACTTACTGTCAGTTTAGATTGCTCTAATGCGCACAATTAGCATTGACTTAAATTAAGTTCCGTCAACCGGACATCTCACAAGATGCAACTCACTTAAAATTTCCCCTTCCCCAAACTCGGACCCCCATGGTTGTGGTGTTCAAAATTTTCAAGTTGGAAATCACTCTACCGAGCACCGGTTTGCATTGCGGTTTGTAGCTGAGTTACCCCTCAGCAAAGAGTCAGTTATTAGGTACAGCGGTATCCTTAAATCTCACATATACAAAAGAAATAAAACCGACCACGTCGCTTTTATAGTACAATTAAATCGAAAAATAAATCATTATAAAAAAAAAAAAAAAAAAAAAACCGAAATAAGAAATATTAAACGTATGTTAAAAAAAAAAAAGGGGATAATAGCAATAAATTCCTTTATAGAAAGTTTAATCTCTATTTCCTATACAGGAAAATAAAAGAAATACCAGCAGAATAACTTTATAAAAAGAAAAATAAGAAGGTACAAGTGTTATTGGTTGTGAGTGATAAGTTAGGTGGTAACTAAAAATTTGTGAACATCCTTTTTTATAAAACTTCAATTTATCTCAAAGATAATAAGCAGTGTAAACTTTGTGTAAAAATTTTGAGTGTAATTAACTAATGATTAAACGAATAAAGATATTCCTATAAAGAGTATCAACTCTATTTTCTAAAAAGAAAAATAAAGGAATCTTTATTATCAATTTTTATTTGAATTTAAAAATAAAGAAAAGGCATAAGTGACAATAACATTTGACGTATTATTCGTAATATAAGCTAAATAATAAGAAATCACCTCATCCCTTATTCGGAGACTACAGCCATCGAGAGTTAGCAGTCAATCCACGGATCTACATCGCGAGTACTATCTCCAGGAAAGGACAAAATATATACATACATATATTTACTCATCAGTGCAAAGGTAAGACCGTTTCAATTGACCGCCTTTCTTTCTCCAACTTTGATAATTTTTCCAATCAGTCTCAAATATTTTAAGAGGAAATAGAGACGCAAGTAATTTCCAATCGTAGGTATTGATTATTAAAAATTTGTACATCCATCTACCGTCAGGCTAACTCTAGTTTAGTTAAAAGAGAGAAATAAAAGAAAGTCCACATCGAAACGTATCCCAAAAATTAAATAAATTAAGGCGTGAACTAAACATTTGAGCCGAAAATTGCATTGGTTAGTCCGAACGCCTAATCCACGCAACCAAAATAAATAATAGTCGGACATAACAGACGCATTTGTTGTACAAAATATTATAAATTCATTCTTTTACAAAATGGATATTCATAAACGTTTTAATCCTCACTTATTTACCAATTGTTCACTATAGACGCTAGACAGATGTACTACTTAAGTTATTTAGTAGGATGATTTGTATAAGTATAGATGTGTTTTGTTCAAAGGTGATATTATATAAATGATGTACCCAGTATTAAATAGTTGCAAAATGTCATTACCTCTAATGTTCTATACCTGTACCTAAATAAAATGTACTTTTTTCTAGAGAAAGAAGCAGACATATGCATGTATAATTATGTCGCCGGGTAATCCGTTTTCTTTTCAGCACAAATTCTTGAGATTAATATTAAAATAGGTCTAAATGAGAACGTAATGGACGACGTAAAGCATCCATTACTGATGTTTAGGTGCAAATATCCCATTAGATCCGACCCCTCCCCCCTCCCGGAAGTATTGCAGTCTAGTTAAACATCGGTCCTTAAAATTTTAACATCATTCAGTTTCAAACTCGAATCAAGTTGTTTCTGAATCTAACCTAAATCTTAAACTCCAAGCTTTTGTTAACGTGACGATCATTCAAGTTTATATCAAATCATTATGGGTGACATCAAGTGTATTTCTTCAAGTCCACAATCTGCATCCAAACGGTCCGCCGATATTTTTGATATTGAGCATGATGCTCAATACAAAAAAATCAAAATCGAGGAATCAAGTGAAGTGACTCCGTCCGACACGTTTTTGCCGACATGTGAAATCGACGGTAATCTCATTTTTCATCCAGTGAACGTTGAACGGGTTAAAACGACCATTACCGTCAATATAAAGACGAAAATGGTGCCCAGAAAGAAGGTGGTCTCGGTGCCTGAACCAGTCGTGGAGAAGGAGGTGGAACTGATCAAGGTTCCTAAGCGTGTGGAGCCAAATCTTTAGCAGACACCATTGTGGATGATGCCGCCAGTTTCAAAAAGCCACGAGAAGTCTGGGCTCTGTTCCATCATGTCAAGGAACCCCATGCACTCATATAGTGCTAAATTGTAAACATCTTATATATTTTTTTTTACTAATAGTGATCATGTATATATTTAAAAATTCTTATTAATTAACTTAAAATAAGGACACATATACGTGCAATTATTTTTTTTTTATTTTTTGCTCATATTTCTTCATTATTTAAATAATTTTTATACATTTTTTGAGTTTTTTTTTTTTTTTTTGTAGGTAAATAATAAAAGCGAGCATTTTTTTAGAATTATTATAATCATTAGTATATTAGCAATAAATATAAGTTAGGACTCAAAAAATTGTTTCGCGCCAAGAAATATTCTCTCGGCGCGAAAAATTTTTTCTTGGCTACAGGAAACTTTTTCTCGCTCAAAGGAAATTTTAATTTTGAATTTTTGAAGCATAAAATGTCTTAGGGAAAATAGAAATTATTTACGCCAAAAAATCATTTCTTTCTGTGTAATTTTTGATGTAATATTCAGACAATCACGTCATAACTGTAGGTCGCTCGTTAATATTATTAATATACTTCTGTAATAATACACTGTCAAAAAACAAGAATGAATTCGGATTTAATGTTAATCCGAATTCACTCTGCCACTCGGAATTCCGGAGTTTTAAAAGAAATCACTCCGTATGCGGAGTGAATTAAAAGTTTTTTTAAACTATTAAACTGTGTGTGTGCGAGTGCGTGTGTGCGCAAATATGCGCATGGTTTCGGATCTGTGTGTGTGTGTGTGTAAGTATGTGCGTGTGTGTAAATATATGAGTTCGTGTGTTCAAATGTGTGTGTGCGAGAGCATGTTTGTACCAATTTGTGTGTGCGTGTTTTCGGATCTGTGTGTGTGTGTGTGTGATTATGTGCGTTTGTGTAAATGTATGCGTTCCTGTATTCGGATGTGTGTGTGCGAGTGCATGTTTGTACCAATTTTTGCGTGCGTGTTTTCGGATCGGTGTGTGTGATTATGTGCGTGTGTGTGTGTTCTGTGTGTGTGTTCTGTGTTTGATTATGTGCGTGTGTGTAAATATATGCGTTCCTGTGTTCGGATGTGTGTGAGCGAGAGCATGTTTGTACCAATTTTTGCGTGCGTGTTTTCGGATCGGTGTGTGTGTGTGTGTGTGTGTGTGTGTGTGTGTGTGTGATTATGTGTGTGTGTGTGTGTGTGTGTGTGATTATGTGCGTGTGTGTAAATATATGCGTTCCTGTATTCGGATGTGTGTGTGCGAGAGCATGTTTGTACCAATTTGTGGGTGCGTGTTTTCGGATCGGTGTGTGCGTGTATGTGTGTGTGATTATGTGCGTGTGTATAAATGTATGCGTTTCTGTATCCGAATGTGTGTGTGCGAGAGCATGTTTGTACCAATTTTTGCGTGCGTGTTTTCGGATCGGTGTGTGTGTGTGTGTGTGTGTGTGTGTGTGTGTGTGTGTGTGTGTGTGTGTGTGTGTGTGATTATGCGCGTGTGTATAAATGTATGCGTTCCTGTGTTCGGATGTGTGTGTGCGAGTGCATGTTTGTACCAATTTGTGGGTGCGTGTTTTCGGATCGGTGTGTGCGTGTATGTGTGTGTGATTATGTGCGTGAGTGTAAATGTATGCGTTCCTGTGTTCGGATGTCTGTGTGCGAGAGCATGTTTGTACCAATTTTTGCGTGCGTGTTTTCGGATCGGTGTGTGTGTGTGTGTGTGTGTGTGTGTGTGTGTGTGTGCGATTAATTCTGGAACTTAGAAAAATTTTGGTTCTGAAATTGTGCAAGGTCAAAACTCGATTAAATCGTGGACTTAAGGTAAATGTCCCAATACCGGAACGACGAAGGGTATATGACTGATTTGTAGCGTTTTAAAAATATTAAAATAAATTATAAACCAAAATGATTTATTACATCGTATAGAATAGACATTTACCAATTTAAAAATAATCAAATAAGGTTATTTTTCTCAAATTTAATATAAAAAAAAAATTTTTTTCTATGACACCTAAAAGACCCAATACCGGAACGCTGAAATAGCCTTGTCCCAATACGGGAATTCGGTTGTCCTAATACCGGAACAGTAAATTAAACAAGTTATTTTTCGCATTTATTCGTGGTGAAAATATTAATTATTATTAAATAATATTAATGTAAAACGAGTATGAATGTAGCAGACATCAGAGAACTTTAAAATTATAAATAAATAAGATAAAAAATTAAAATAATAATATTTACAGAAAAAGCACTATTAATTTAAAAATTTTCTGAATTTGCATTTTTTTTTAATTTTATATTATCAATTATTTACTCGATTTGTTAAGAACTTTAAATTTGTCTGATGTCTGCTATATCACACCCATAATGTAAAATGTATTTAAAATTTTAAAATGATTGAATATTAAATTAAAATAAATATTTTGAACTAAAGAATAGAAACAAAATAAATCATTTGAGGTTATACTAGAAAAATCATTAAAAAAAAAAACTAAGAACAAAAATTTATTCTTTATAATTCAAATTAGCGTTTATCAATGCTTAATCTATTTCTTATAACAATCATACATACTGCATTAAATATTAGGGCTCCAGTAATAATTAATGTTGTACTTGATTTAGCCAGTCAATTGAACTCACCGTTAATGTCTGTCGATAACATTAATATGATTGGCTGTTCCGGTACTGGGCACGGGTTCATTTTGGTGTACCAATAGACGAACAGTAAAATTAATATAATAATACTATTTTTTCCATATTTTTGATGTTTTTTTAAATTTTATGTCATTCAAGATGGATAAACAAAAAAAAAAATTATTGAAAAGTAATTCTATGCATTTTCTATAAGCTTAAGACCATTGACTGATTTTTTAGCAAAACCATAAAGAGACGTGAAAAAGTCATGAATCCGAGACTATTGCTCTAATTAACATTTTTTTTTCTATTTTCTAAAATCTATTTTATATCTTATTTTTTAACTGAGAGATTAAGGTTTCAAATAAAAAACGATTGTTAAGATCTAGAATGAATTTTTTTTTGTTTACTATTTACTTAGTGTCTTTTGTTTAAAAATGTCGACAGTTAATGATTATTTGAGAGCTATATTTTTTAGTTGTCTTGATAGAATATTAATAATATTTAACGAAAGTAGTCAAATTGCCGTTAAAATCTCAACAAAAATTTCTTCAATAAAGTCGAAAAATATTTAGACATTCAAAACCGTATCAAAATATTCCTCTGTGATATTGTAATACGAAATGGCGACAGCACGTTTCAAATATCAAGAAAATTTAGATAATCCTCTATATCTAGATGCTCCTGAATCACTTTTCATGAGGAGTAAGTTTAATTGAACTTTATCCATTCTTGTTCTTTTTAATACATCATGTAGTAATTAATTTTGTCCATAAATGGAAATATTAATTTCTTTTTTTATTGGTTTTTGAATTCGAATTTATTGCTTTTATACATCACTTTTAATGAAGCAAAGAATTGAAAAATAGTTTTGTCACGTAATGTTTTTTTTTAAATTAAGATTACTCAGTGTCGCACAATCTTTGAGTTTCTTAGAATAGTTCATTTTTTTAAGGCAAAGTTTTTCACCAATTATTCTATAAATTAAGGTGCTCTTTCATTTTGAATATAAACTTATAATAATAAATTTCTGTATTAATAAAAATATCTAACAGATGATGATAAGGAACTGAATGAATTGAAGGTAGGAGCCAGAGGAAAATAATTGATTTTTCTCAGAATGTATGTTCCAAAAAGTCTCAGTTACTTGGATGCATTATCAGAAGAAAAGGAGGAGGATGAAGTTAAATTCTTTTCAAGTAATATCTATATGTTAATTGAGGCTAATTTATTTATTATATAAATATTATTTTATATCAATGTGTAAAAAAATATCAAACTTTCATTAATTTTTTGTTTTTATTATTTATCATTATAATTATAAAAAAAAAATTTTAATCTTTTTTTGATCGAATATTGATCAAAATCAGACTAAGAATAAATGACAGAAAAAGTCGGATTTTGAACTAAATGAGAATAAAAACAGACTAAAAATGATTGAAAATAAGTCTGAAAATAGTCTAAATGAGGAATAGTAAGGGCAAAACTAGATTGTAATTTACATATCAATTAAATATAAATAAAAAATAAAATTTAATAAAAGTAACTTAAAATTTTTAGTTTATTAAAAACAGATCAAATTTTTCGACCCTGGTATATCCGTATGTCTGCTGCTTACTCGAGGAAAAAGTACATTGTATTGAAGGTCAGGTATAGAACATTTGAGGTAATGATATTTTGAAACCATTGAATATTGGATACGTTGTTGATATGATATTATCTATTGACGAAAATATATGTATACTTTTACAAAGCACCCTAATAAATAACTTAAGTACTATATCTGTCTGGCGTCTATAGTGAACAATTGGTAACAAAGTTAGGATTAAAACGTTTATGGTAATCCATTTGGTGGAAGAATGATTTCACAATACTTTGTACAAACGAATAAGCTGATAAAATTCCATAAGTATTTGTTGAATTTCAAAAAATTTTAGAGACGGTATTTATTGTTGAAAAAAATTGTTAGATTGAAAAAAAAAGTCGATCGAATATTCTCAGTACTTATCGTATGTGTAATAAGAGATGATGCATTTAATGCTTCATCTAAATGTTGCTTCTCACTGCGCTGACCACTCACGTCACGTGAAGTCACCCCTATTGAAAAAATTCAAAAAAAATATGTCAAAATATAAAAAGTCTATATTTTTAGTATGAAAAAAAAATATGTTTCTAATATCAGACTTTTGGCCGATTTTTGTACTTATATGTTTCAAATATATTCACAATCTATCTTAGAATATTGTTACGTCCTGGTTGATGTTTTGGCGCTGGCGTGGTTGAGCGGTCGATTTGAATTGGACGTAATGAGAACTTACATATAATTATAAATAATTATTTAGTAGGGGTTGAACAGCCACCATTCGGTGGTTGAAATAAACTGGTTATTATTTTATATCTCAATCCGATTTATTCAATTGTAAAAGAATAATTTCAATAATGTGGAAATATACAATTGAATCAATTTATAAATTGTTAAAGTTCGTCTAACAATAACTTCGAAAGGGTGAGAAAGAAGTTGAGTATTTAATATTGAGCCTGACTGCGCTCTATGATTCTATATTTCAGACTGAATTCTCTTGATCGAGAAAAACTAGAGTAAGTCTCTTATCAATACGAGGCGCTTGGGCATCAGGCCCGCGCATCGTTCGATATAGAGGGGTTGATCGTGATAAGCAATATTCTCCGATGATCCATTCTCCGTTCTCACGCTTTCTCCGTTTTTATTATTAACAAATGAGTCACTTATCTATGAACAAAGTTATCTTAGAACAAAATAGATGTTTGTGCAGCTGCACGTCTCGAGGATTTACTCGAGGCGTCAGCGTTTATTTATACATAACAAATATTAAGAGAAAAATAACTTTATCAATATGTTTCAAATATTCTAAATAATATCATATTATTTCATATTATTATGTTATGCTATATTATTACATTATATTATATCCTATAATATAGAGTAACTTATTAATTATGCAACTTGCTAAATTATCAATATACATCTTAATTAATTAGTTAGGTCTCAGATCGGTCTCTTAATAATTAGTATTTAAAAATAGTCAGAGACATCTGACGAGCAGGCTGGGACGTAACACCTCCCCACCCGGTAGACAAGCGCCCCGCTTGTTCTGGGCCTTAGCTCTTGTTGTAAATGTAGTTTATTTTCTTTATTGTTTTATTTGTAACTCTATTTTACCCATCTTCGAGTTTAAGAAATCTAAGTACCGACCTGTGACCTATGACTCGACGCCTGCCTTTTTAGTGGCGACATTTAAAAAAAATCCATTCTCTTTCTAATCCGTCTGTTTGTAAATCATGGTAAACATTTTTATGGTTTTATTTTAATGACGATGTTCTTTTTTTTCCTAATCCTATTTGTTTGACGATTGAGATAAATTATGCGTCACGTATGCCGCATCTGTGGCCAAAAAAAATTATGTAAAAATTTATATTTTTTTTTGTAAAAAAAAAAAAATATTTTATATATTCATAAAATTATTTACCGTGTTTTTTTTTCTTTATTTAATTTAATTTTTTTTTCAAATTATTTAAAAGTAGACTATATGCGTATATAAAAAAAAGATTTTACGAATAGTACAAATTCATAAAATTTTCTTGTAAAATTATTAATATGTTTTTTTTCAAAAAAAAACTTTAAGATATAATGTTTGTAAGAAGTTTATGCTAAGGAGAAAAGAAATTCCAAAACCTCAAACTATTATTTGAATGTGATTTCTTTTCGGTCTTCTTGATGTAATTATTACTATGATTTTAATTTTTTTTTAACTGTTTAAAATATATTATTTTATCGTAGGTTATAAAAATTTCTTCATTTCTTTCTTTTTCTTTCTATTATTTAGTTAGTTTTTTTTTTTTTTTTTTTTTTTTTTTTTTTTTTTGAGTTTTTAGTATTGTTTTCTGAATTTGTTTATTAATGTTAATAAGTATTATTATATTATTACAATGATGTATCTATATTATATCTAAATATTTGTATATATTTATTTCTTAGTATTACTTACGACTTTTCTGCCTTCATGTGCTAATTCTGTGTATTTGCATATAATTTTTTTGTTTTCCTGCATTTTGCATATTTTCTTGTTTATTTTTTTTTTTTTGCTTAAAATTCTATATACATTTGCATTAAAATTATCTATTAAATAATATATAAAGAAAAACTTAATCTACGAATTCTTAATTTTATATTAAAATTCTATTTGAGTCTATATATTGTTAAAAAAAAATTATTTTTTTTTTTGTCTTTTTTTTTTTTATTTTTTTTTTTTATTTTTAATTTTTTTGATGAAAGTTTATAGACTGGAAGCTTATTTTTTTTCTTAGCATTATTACTCAATTTCAATTCATAGCAGATAATATTGGTACTATCATTCTTATTAAAATTTCTGTATAGAAAGTAAATTCATTCATTAATTATAAAAGTTATTAACATGATGTTTTTTTTTTTTTTTTTTTATATATATATATTGTGTGAGAAGGCAAAAAAAAAAAAGAAAAGAGTAGAACAGGAAAGAAAGAAATATGAGAGGTACAGATTTCAATGTATCTACAAAAAGACGCATGTGTCTGGGAGGAAAAAAAAACTATTTATTTATAAGCAATTTTGGCTCTATCACAATGAATGATTTTTCTCTTTCCCGGTTTACATTCGATTTCTATATCATTTTTATCAGGAAATATTTCTGTAACTTTATACGGACCTAAATAATTATCATCAAATTTACCATCTCTCTGATTCTTTACTAAGAATATATTTTGGCCTATTTTGAAATTTACTGGATTAATTTTTTTATCATACCGTACTTTGGATCTTTGCTTTGAATTTTCTAAATTTTGTCTTGCTTCTTTCCGTGATTCTAATAATCTAGTTGCAAGTTCTTTAACAAAATCTGCGTATGTAGGAATCTCGTCTAGATAGGAAAATTCTGATGGTAATCGTGCTTCTTTACCAAAAACTAATTTATACGGCGTGAATTTCGTACCTTCATGTACACTTGTGTTGTAAGCAAAAGTGGCATGAGGCAACCATTTATCCCAATCATCGTGACTTGTAAAATGTTTAATATAATCAGTTAAAACTTGATGGCTTCTCTCGAGAGAACTATTTGATTGCGGATGAAAAGCTGTTGTCTTAATTTGTTTCATTTTAAAAATTTTGGCTACGCAACCCATTACTTTACCTATAAAAGCTTGACCTTGGTCTGTTAAAATTACTTTCGGGCAACCGTGTTTTAATATAAAATTCTCGACTAATGCTATCGCGATATCTTTGGCCGTCATGGACACTAAAGGTATTGCAAAACAGTATTTTGAAAGATCATCTTGCATCGTTAAAATATATGAATATCCGTTAGCTGAAGTTTTATTTGGTACTACTATATCTAATGCTAATTTATCCCATACTTCTGCGGATGTGTCTGTAATGACCATCGGCTGTTTTGTTTTTATTCTAACTAATTTCTTTTTCTGGCAACTAATACATTTCCTAACGAAATCTTCAACATGCTTTTTGATATTGTCCCAAAAATATTTTTGTCTAATTCTATTATAAGTTTT
Source organism: Microplitis demolitor (assembly GCF_026212275.2). Classification (NCBI taxonomy): domain Eukaryota; kingdom Metazoa; phylum Arthropoda; class Insecta; order Hymenoptera; family Braconidae; genus Microplitis; species Microplitis demolitor. The sequence goes on along the minus strand of NC_068552.1, from coordinate 4,930,451 downwards.
AGTTACTCCTTTATGTCCTGCTATTGAAGTTTCGTGATTTTCGGCTATTATTTTTTCTCTTTCCTCTACTGGAGGTATTATTATTTCATCTTTGCAAATAATTATTTTTAAATCGCTACCTTTGAAAATTTTAGCAATAATATTTTTAATTTTCGTCCAAACTGTTTTTGATAAATTGCTTCTACCTTGAGAAATACTAACTGATTTTATTTTTGATTTTTCCATATATAACTTTAAATTTTTGAAAGCTTTACAATAATCTTTTTCAGTTGGTGTATCTCGACTATCACTTTGAGTTACCAACGCGAGTACTTTCTTTTTAGATGTTCCCATTTTGATTACTTGACCTGTTTTATAATTAGTTAAAGGGCTCAATTTTAAATATCCTGACACTAAAAACTGTTTCCCGATTTCGCTTGGTACGGTACCATCAGCGTTAATGAAACATAAATAACAATTTTTCTGCATTTCTAAGTTATCTCTTGTTTCGTGTACGTTCTCGTTACTGTAGTCGTTTGAAGTATTTGAAATTATAGATATATTACCGTCAGAGTCTATTTCCTCGTTAGGTAAATTGTCGTTTGCTATTATGATCGCATTGTCGTTTGATTTGTTTTGATTTCTGTCCGAATTTGATTGTGTCGAATTTTGTCGTATGTCTATTTCATTATCAGATGAGTTTATCTGTTCGATTTGGTCAAAATTTTGGTCATTAAATGAATTTATTTGTTCTATCTGTTCGAAATTTTCGTCGTCAGCTGAATTTATCTGTTGATCGAAGTTCAGGTCGTTGAATGAATTTATTCGCTCAGGCGATTTTGAATTTCGATCAGCAGGTGAATTTAGTGCAGGGTTTTGTGATTCTCTACGTGATGTAGTGTGTTGTGAATTTTCTGGGCTTGTATTTTCGTTTATTATTGACAATCTATCATTAGTTCGTTTATTATTTAAATTTTGTTGACGTTTAATTGCTTTTAGAGTAACCATTATGTCTGGTAATTTGGGTTGTGAATTTTTATTATTTGGTTTTTTTGTTTTATTTTTAAAATTTTTCGCAAGATGTTGTATTTTATTCGGAATCTGTTTTTGTGTATGTGTATGTTCGTCGTAGTCTGTACAGCATGAACATGTTTTGAGTTTACGTTTTCTAGTCGATCTACGTAGTTCTGGTGTAAGTTTATTAGTATGTGTTTGTTCTGCATCAGTACCGTGAGGTCTGTTCTTGTCTGCGTCTGTTAAATTTGGGTTTATTTTTGTAGTGTTTGTTTTTGTCTTTTCTGTATTTTTATTGGCTATTTTTTTCTGTGTTATTGTGTTAGTTTTTATGGTTTTTGTTTCGTCGGGTGATTCTACTGTCATGGGTTCAATTACAAAAGAATTTTCTCCTATGTCGTTAGTTGACATGTTTATGTTGTTTTCTGGTTCATTATGAATTACCGCAGAGACGTCCATAATTTTTGGATAATCGCCTCCTTCGTCAGAAGACCAAGGAATTGCAACTCCCATGTCTTTTTTATTTACGGATTTGGGTGTGATAGGAGTTCTTGGAGTGATAGGGATTGTTTCGACAGGTGATTCAGTACTAATGTCATTTGAATTTTCTGAATATATTTTTGAATAAGTCATTTCTGTCTCGTCAGTGTTTGATTCGTCATCAGAAGTTTCTGGAATAATTATTTTTTCAATTTTCTTACTTTGTTTATTTATTTTTCTACGTGAACGTATTGTAGGAGAGGGTGTAAACTCTGCCATTTTAGTTGTCCTTTTGATTTGAGAAGGATTAAATTTATTTTTATTAATTTTTACATTTTTCTTATCTGTCTGTATTTTTGGATTTGGGTGTGTAGATGTAGCTTGTGTTTGTACGTTGGGTGGTAATGACAATGGAGTTTTCGTGGTTTTACCACTTTCAACTTGCGGATTTGGGGATTGAGGTGTTGGTGTTAAATTACGTGAATTTTTATGTTTTGGAGAGTTTATAGAATTATTAGAAATATAAGACAAACCGAAATCTGTCATATCAGATTCGTCACTTAAATACGAAGGGTTGTCTTTAATGAGTTTTTTTCTCAGAGTTACAGCATCATACATATCTCCTGATGACGACGATCCGTCAGAATAATCAGGAAGAGTTATTGATTTATCTGGTTCTGGATTTGATAAGACTTTGCATTTAGAATTTTCATTCAATTTTGCATTCTCTTTAGAATTACGTATGCGATTTGAATTTTCGTTAGAATTTAATTTATTTTTATTATTTTCATTATGATTTTTAGAATTGAAGTTTTTATTGATTGAATTTGAATTTAGTTCTTGAGGATTATTTGTTTCCAAGTTTGTGAATATTTTATCATTTTTATTTCTACTTAAATCATCTTCGCTTAGTGATTCAGTGCTAGAAAATTTTTTATATGGATTATATCGTCTGACGTCAGATCTTTTTATTTTTAAATTTTTATTTTTACCGATATATCCGTTTTTATTATTTTTAACTAATCGCCGGTCGCTAGGGTAGCTAATCCTATTGCCGTCGCTAGCAGATTTGACGACTGGGTCCATAGTATTGTTACTGACTGGCCCAACCGCTTGAGTTTTTGGCTCAAGAATTTGACGTTTTTCGACCGAATCTTCTAGACCGACCGCTTGAGTATTTTGCTCAAGATTTTGAATTTTTAAATTTATTTTTCTAACTCCGTCGACTGAGTTAGTCGCAATTTTATTTTTATCGCGAATTATTTTCTTACTTGGAGTAATTTCCTCTGAACTTGAATTATTATTTTTGTTAAAATTTGTAGGTAATTTATTTTTATCGTTATTCGAGCTAATTGACTCTGAATTAGTTTTGTATTTAGGTTTCTTTTTAAAGACTTTACCATCGTCTGAAGGATCTGAAGTCCTCAACCTAGCGATTCCGGGTTTTCCAGGTCGCCATTTAATTTTAATTGGATAAACTTCGCGGTTTTCAATTATTGGGTTACGCGATAAAGCGTCCGCGTTTGTGTTTATTTTTCCCGCCTTATATAACACGGTATATTCGAACTCTTTAAGCCGTTCTCTCCATCTCATTACACGCGATGTTGGGTCATTCATATTATTTACCCACACCAGCGGTCTGTGATCGGTGACAAGAGTAAACTCTCTGCCATAGAGATACGGTCTAAATGTTTTCATACCAAATAAGGCTGCGACCATTTCTTTTTCGGTGGTCGAATAATTTTTTTCGTGTTTATTGAGCACACGAGAAGCTGCTGCAACAATTGTGTCTTCGCCAATTTTGCCTTGTGAGAGAATTGCTCCAACTGCATAGCCCGAAGCATCGGTCGTTAAAATAAATGGTTTCGAAAAATCTGGATACTGCAATATCGGAGCTGTACATAGTTTATCGCGCAAGGTTTCAAAAGCTATCTGATGTTCAGGCGCCCATGAAAATCTTGCGTTTTTGCTTGTAAGATCGGATAGGCACTTAGAGATTTTTGCGAAATCCTTGATAAATCGCCGATAGTAACCAGCAAGTCCAAGAAATTCTCTCACTTGTGTTGTGTTTTCAGGTGTGTTGAAACATTTGATCGCTTTAATTTTATCGGGATCAGGCTTGACACCGTCGGCAGATATAAGATGGCCTAAATAAAGTACTTCTTTTTTTAGGAATTCACATTTATCGGCTTGTAGAGTTAAATTCGCACTTCGCAAACGTTCGGCTAATTTTTCGAATTTAGTGTTATGTTCTTCTAGAGAACGTGCGTAAATGACTATATCGTCTAAGTAAACAAAGAGATCTGCTCCTTGTAACCCGCGTAAAACTAAATCCATTAACCTTTGGAACGTTGCTGGAGCATTTTTAAGTCCAAATGGCATTCTATTAAATTGATAATGACCATGAGGAGTTGTAAATGCTGTTTTGTGCTTATCTTTAGGATCTACTTTTAATTGATGAAAACCCGATTTTAAATCAAATACTGAAAAATAAATCGCACCACCTAATTGATCAAGAATATCATTTATCAACGGTAGTGGATATGCATCTTTAACAGTCTTATCATTTAATTTACGATAATCTATAACTAAACGCCATCTTTTATTGCCTTTAGAATCAGCCTTTTTGGGTACGATCCATAAAGGGGAATTATATGGTGAGGTTGAAGGTTCAATAATATCCATTAACATTAGTTCTGTTATCTGTTTTTCTATTTCGTCTTTCTGTGCTGGAGGGTGTCTGTATTGTCGAGTATTTACGGGAACGTCATCGGTAGTGTGTATAGTATGAGTCGCAGTGTCTGTAGCGCGCAGTGGTTCTCCTGGAATGTGGAATAGGTCAGCGTATTTCTCTACTAGAGAAACTATTGCTTTACGCTCTTCCTCATTCAGATGTTTTAAACGCAAGAGTTTTAACACTTTGTTGACACGATTTTCCCCGGCCGTGGTACATTTATCGTAATTGTCTGTGTCGTCATGCGTCAAAGTAGTATCCTCGTCTTCGCTTGTCCCGAATGGGTACAGAGGAATTACGGGTACTTTTACTTTTACATCTTTGTCAAGAGTATTTATTGCGTACAAATAAGCGATTCCGTTATTATTACTCACTAAAGCTTCGCCCGCGTAAATACCGTTTTCAAATTCGATACGAGGTGTATAACCCTCTTTAAGTTTACTATCTACTCGAACAAACATTGCCGTCTTCGTTCGAGCTTTTAAAACGAAATATTCTCCTTCTGTTAATGATATTCGTAGATTATTTAAATGTTGAAATGTTACCGTATTGTCTACTAAATTTATTATTCCGCCGTGTTCTCGTAAAAATTCCATGCCCAGTATGCCCGTATAATCTAAAGGAAATTCGTCCGGTATTATATGAAAATAAGTGTCCTTATTAAAAATTTGTATTTTTATTCTACCCAAAGTGATAGCTTCGGAAACACCGTTTAATTTGTAACAATATGATTCGTCGATTAATTTTTTATATTTTACTTCCCCGTATTTTATTAAATTTAAATTACATCCGGTGTCTACTAAAATTTTCCCATAGCTAGATATTATATCTTTGGATCTGAACATAATTGACGTAGGTTTATAATCAATTGACATGGCACCCACGGAATAAGTTTCTGTCGGTATTCTTAGTTTTTGTTTAAATTTTGGCGCTGAATTGCTACGTTTCCCATCGGAATGCCGACTCGAGGGAACGCTTGGTCGTTTCCCGTACCTGTACTCGGTTTTGCATTTAAACCGTCGCGTTTTCCTTCATTATAAATTTTCTTACGACAATTGTTTACTGAATGACCGTTCATTTTACAGTTATCACATTGAAGAATATTTTTGTTCATACTTTGATTAGATTCAATATTCTTTCTTTGAATTAAAATTCTACATTCCTCAATATTATGATTGTTTCTTTTGCAAAAATTACAAAACTTATTTGGGTTGTTTCGATTTTGATTGTTAGCCTGTTCCGATTTTTCACGACTGTTTCTGTTATAATTTTTATTAAATTGCTGATAAGGATTCAAATTTCGAATTTGGTGATTATTTTGGTTAATTGTGTTGTGTGGGTTTGGGTCTTGGATTGCGAAACAATTTTTATTTGAATTATTATCGAATGGCTTGAAAAGTTTATTTATATTTTTCATTTGCTGTAATTTTTGTTCCGCTTTAATTGCTGCGGTAGCGGCTGTAGCAAGATCCGCAAATTCGTCATTGTGTAAAAATAAAGCAAGTCTTGGTTCTAAACCCGAAATAAATGCTTGTACCGCAGTTTCTTTAGCCAAAACTATTTTTTCATCTTAACTATTACCGCCTGTATCCGCGATTTCTGAGCAAGTGTCCTGTAAATGTTTATTCACTCTATGGTAAAAGTCCATTACGCGTTCACTCGATTTTTGCTCCAAGTCATTAAATTCTTTTAACCAAACTGAAACTTGTTTGCTTAATCTAAAATTTAAATTTAAAAATGCAATAAATTCGTCTATTGTTTTTACGTTTGACCCGCTTACTCTAATTAAAGGTTCGCCTTTACATTTGGATTTTAATATTCTAACGAGCGCGTCCTCGTTTATTTCTCTTAGATATTCTTTCGCATCTTTGCATGCCTGTATGAATGATTCTACTGGATAACTTATACCGTCAAAGTCTGGTATAGTTTTGAAAAATTCTTTGTAATCGAATTTGTTATTTGCACTTAAATTATTCGTTAAATTAAGATTGGGAGGTAATTGGTGTGAAGTACCCACGGGTGGATTTCTTTCAAAATGTGTTTTTAATTGTTGAGCAATAGCTGCTTGACAATTTTCTTCAAATTTATTTTTCATTTCAAGTTTTTCTGCTAGTAATTGTTCGATTTGAGCTTTTAACGCTAATACTTCATTTTGGGTTTCCGTAAGGGAAACTTCCATTTGTTCAAGACTCATTATTGTTTATATAAATATTTCGAAAGACAGAAAAAAAAACTTTTAACAATATAATTGACTTACTACTTAGTTGTTTACAGGTTTGAATTTCAGATGAATCGGTAATTGTAGTTGATATGGAGATCTTCGTTGCCGTCGGAAGGTTGATGGAAACACGTTGAGCAGAATGTGTGATGACTGTAGATTTCTCAGCTGTAGTTGATATTGAACTGCGTCCGTCGGGCGTCGTGAATGATATTGGTAGTTTTATTTTATTTTAAATTTTAATTCTTCATTAACTTCACTCACTTGAATTTTATTATGAATTTTATTGTTAATTCACAAAATTTTATTTTTTTTCTTGATGTATATGATTTTTATAAATTTATATACTTTTTTTTTGTTTATTAATTTATTTGAGAGCAGAAAAAAAAAATTTAATTTCAGATCTTGAATAATAAAAATTTAATTTTCAATTTAAATGTTCGACGAGAAAAAAAAAATTTTGTTATTTTATCTTAATTATTTTTGAATTTTTTTTAATTTCAATTATTTAGATTTTTATTATTATTTATTTCACTCACTTCAATTCTCACTTAACTTTTCACTTCTGTTTCACAATTTTACTTCTTTTTTTTTTTTTATTTAGGAAAAAAAAAATTTCCGATATCGACAAAAAAAATTTGTAATATATTTTTTTTTGTGTTGCTCAATTTCACTTTGAGAACTTGATGTTAATTTTTGTAAAAAAAAATTTTCGGATTGTTGAGATTTTACCAGTGTATTCGGGGGCTGTTCGAATCCGTCGCTGCCACCAATTTTAATTATATAATAAGTTGTTACGTCCTGGTTGATGTTTTGGCGCTGGCGTGGTTGAGCGGTCGATTTGAATTGGACGTAATGAGAACTTACATATAATTATAAATAATTATTTAGTAGGGGTTGAACAGCCACCATTCGGTGGTTGAAATAAACTGGTTATTATTTTATATCTCAATCCGATTTATTCAATTGTAAAAGAATAATTTCAATAATGTGGAAATATACAATTGAATCAATTTATAAATTGTTAAAGTTCGTCTAACAATAACTTCGAAAGGGTGAGAAAGAAGTTGAGTATTTAATATTGAGCCTGACTGCTCTCTATGATTCTATATTTCAGACTGAATTCTCTTGATCGAGAAAAACTAGAGTAAGTCTCTTATCAATACGAGGCGCTTGGGCATCAGGCCCGCGCATCGTTCGATATAGAGGGGTGGATCGTGATAAGCAATATTCTCCGATGATCCATTCTCCGTTCTCACGCTTTCTCCGTTTTTATTATTAACAAATGAGTCACTTATCTATGAACAAAGTTATCTTAGAACAAAATAGATGTTTGTGCAGCTGCACGTCTCGAGGATTTACTCGAGGCGTCAGCGTTTATTTATACATAACAAATATTAAGAGAAAAATAACTTTATCAATATGTTTCAAATATTCTAAATAATATCATATTATTTTATATTATTATGTTATGCTATATTATTACATTATATTATATCCTATAATATAGAGTAACTTATTAATTATGCAACTTGCTAAATTATCAATATACATCTTAATTAATTAGTTAGGTCTCAGATCGGTCTCTTAATAATTAGTATTTAAAAATAGTCAGAGACATCTGACGAGCAGGCTGGGACGTAACAATATATTCAACTCATATGTATGAAAATATAAAAAAAATATATTTAATAATGTATGTATAAAATTATAACAAAGATATTAGTATGTGATGGAAAAAAAAAATACATATAATATATATATTTTTACATTTTTATCCTCCTGATTGGAAAAAAAAATAATTTTATCCACGCTAGGTGTATATCTATATGTCAGTCCCCATTCAACTCTTGTTAAATCATTTCATATCATTTTTTCTTAATTAGGAATATTTTTAACTTCCCGCTAAGAAAATCGACGATTTTAAAAATTTCGGGAAGTTATTGTTTTCACCCCGATTTTCGGAAATCGAGTTTTCATCAGATGTCGACGTTTTGAGGTCCTAGGAAGCTATTCTGACTATTTTCAGAATGATGCCCGAGTGTGTGTGTGTGTGTGTGTGTGTGTGTGTGTGTGTGTGTGTGTGTAAACTCTTTGTAACTTTTAAACTAATGAATCGATTTGGATGGTTGCGGTGACAATTGAGAGAGCTTGTTGGCCATCAACTTTCCTGGGAATTTCAGATTATTTGATCGAATAGACTCGAAAATATTGACAAGTTACGAAAAAAAAAAAAAATTTTTTTTTTAGTTTTTTGTTGATTTCTCACAAACGACTAATACGATCGACTTTAAAATTTAATCAGCTCTAGAACTCGATAAAACGCGTCGATTCCACCTCAAACATCAAAATGCGATGATTCGTCCGAGAGTTATCACGGGAGAAAGAAATGGTGAAAAACGGTTTTTTCTAAATATTTTCAAAGTGACTGACGCGATCGATTTTAAATTTCAATCAGCTCTAGAATTTAATAAAACGTGCCAATCGCCATGTCAACTATCAAAATCAATTAAATAGTTCAAAAGATATCGGCGTTGAAAAGTTAAAAAAATAACATTTTATGTTATTTTTTCCGGATAAATCATAATATAACGTACTCAAATGTGCCTGATATCATATCAACTCATCTTTTTTATAATTTCTTTTGATCATATAATGTCATCGAACTTTGTTTTAAGTTTAAATCATTTTATCAACAAAAAAATCGATAAAACGTAGTTTTTAATATTTTTATCGGATGTTTCATATTTTATTGTTTCTTACATGAGTTAAAACTTATTTAAATCTTGATTTTGATCCGTGACATTGATTTCTGCCTCAATACACTTATTTTACTGGACATAATCAGGAACTAAATTCCAAAAACCGCTTCATTAATGATTTTCGATCCTTAAATTTTCAAACTTCAGTATAACAGGTAACTTGTTAGAGCTTGAAAAGATCGTAAAAAAACAATTGCATGTGATAGCATTTTCGAGCTCGAAAAGCTCGAAAATATATCTACACTAATGTTTTCGAGCTCTTTGAGGTCGGAAACAGCAGGAAGTTTTGGGGCTGGCCCGCAGGGTCCACCGACGCCTAGATTTTTTTTTTATGCATCCTAAGATATATTTTGAATATATTTATGTTTTTTAATAAAGAGGAAATTTGTCAATAACATCAAATCCATAAATCGAGACTTTATCTTAGACTTAACCATGAAAAAAAAAATTTTTTCTGTTAAATTTTGAAGTGAGGATTTTCAGTAAATGTCAAGGTTTTACATAACAAAAAAAAATCAGAAATGGTAAATATTGGAAAATTTTTTAATTCCCAAAAATATAAAAAAAAAAAGAAGATAGGTTGCAATAATTTTTTCATATTTTTTTTTCGAAATGCACATTTAAAAATAAAAATTTTGAGAAAAAAGACCCCAATCGGTCGAATTTTGAAAAAATTATTGCTATTTAAAATAAAGAAAGCAATTTTTATGAAAAATTTATAACTTTTTTATTGGTTCAGTGAAAAAATTTCAAAAAATTATGAGAAACGTTTCTGATGGGGTAAAAAGACCAAAATTTTTTAGAATCTACTAAAAACTTATGAAATTCCATCAACGCATTTGTTGTACAAAATATTAGAAATTGTTCACTGTAGACGCCAGTCAGATGTACTACTTAAGTTATTTATTAGGGCGATTTGTATAAGTATAGATGTGTTTTGGTCAAAGGTGATATTATATAAATAATGTACCCAATATTAAATGGCTTCAAAATGTCATCACCTCTAATGTTCTATACCTGTACCCAAATCAAATGTAGTTTTTCCTAGAGAAAGCAGCAGACATACGCATGTATAATTATGCCGCCGAGTAATACCGTTTATTATCTGCACAAATTCTTAGGATTAATATTTAAATAGGTCTAAATGAGAAGGTAATGAACGACGTATAGCATCCATTACTGATGTTTCGGTGCAAATGTCCCATTAGAGTCCAACCCCCCCCCCCCCCCCCTTCCCAAAAGTATTGCAGTCTACTTAAACATCGGTCCCTAAAATTTTATCATCATTCAGTTTCAAACTTGAACCAAGTTGTTTCTGAATATAACCAGAATCTCAAACTTCAAACTTTTGTTATCGTAACATATCATTCAAGTTTATATCAAATAATCATGGGTGACATCAAGTGTATTTCTTCAAGTCCACAATCTGCATCCAAACGGTCTGCTGATAGTTTTGATATTGAACATGGTGCTCAATACAAAAAAATTAAAATCGAGGAATCCAGTGAAGTGACTCCATCCAACACGTTTTTGCCGACATGTGAAATCGACGGTAATCTCATTTTTCGTCCAGTGAACGTTGAACGGGTTAAAACGACCATAACCGTCAACATAAAGACGAAAATGGTGCCCAGGAAGAAGGTGGTTCCGGTGCCTGAACCAGTCGTGGAGAAGGAGGTGGAACTGATCAAGGTTCCTAAGCGTGTGAAGCCAAATCTTCAGCAGACACCATTGTGGGTGATGCCGCCAGTTTCAAAATGCCACGAGAAGTCTGGGCTCTGTTCCATCATGTAAAGGAACCCCATGCACTCATATAGTGCTAAATTGTAAATATCTTATATATTTTTTTTTACTAATGGTGATCATGTATATATTTAAAAATTCTTATTAATTAACTTAAAATAAGGACACATATACGTGCAATTATTTTTTTTTTATTTTTTGCTCAACTTTTTTCATTATTTAAATAATTTTTATACATTTTTTGACGTTTTTTTTTTTTTTTGTAAATAAATAATAAAAGTGAGCTTTTTTTTAAAATTATTATATTCATTAGTATATTAGCAATAAATATAAGTATCATGCTAATTTTTTTTTATTATATAACGATTATTTTTCAATTTCGTATATAATTTCTCGTAAAAATTATTTCTATTTTTTAATAAAAAAGTTATTTGTTCTAAAAAAATTTTTTTAATTTAAAAATAGTTTTAAGATTTCTTGAATCCCATTGCTTTCAAATAATATTAATTATTCTCTTTAAGAATAATAATTTTAGTTAAATTCATTATCATAATAATAAAGCTTTATTGCAATGTACAGTTACAATTATAACTCTTTACATTTTTTTCATACATTTTTTAATCTTTTTTCCTTCACCCATTCTTCTGCTCTTTCCCTGCACCTACTTTTGTAATCTTTTCTGCTTTCTATTAACTCCTTTTTGCTTGTCACGCTTCTCTCTTTTAAATGCTTCTTGAGTTTTTTGTAAACTTTCTTTCTCAATTCTCTGCACTCACCATCGAGCCACGGTTTCCCTTTTCTTCTTTCTTTGCCGCTTCTGTACTCCATTTCACACACTCTTGCTGCAGTTTTCGTGGTCTCGACCAGTTCATCCCATCTTTTCTTTTCCCCTCCTCTCGCTCTCTCATTCCACTCTTTCCTCCATACCTCCTGATATTCCTCCGTTTTTTCTGCCTTCCACCTCAGCTTGTAGCTCTCACCTTCCACTACACCTGCTTCCATTTTTTACGACTCTTTTTCCTGTTCATTCGCCCTTGCCTCACCCCCCTCTTCGTTCTTTATTGTTAGGACAATCGGAAGGTGGTCCGAGTCCGTCCTGGCAACCACTTCCATCCTGGCTATCTCGTACCCTTTTTTCACTCCCATTCTTATGACCAGATCAATCACCGTACTGCTATCCTCTGCGCCTCCTCCCACAAAAGTTATTGCCCCTTTACGATCCCCCTCCACTCTTCCATTCAGTATGCTCAACCCCAGCTCTTCACATACTCTTAGCAGCCTTCTTCCTTCCCAGTTTATTACTTTATCCTGAGACTCTCTCTTTTGTAGCCCGACTTGTCCCACTTCCTCATCTTCAAATCCAAGTTCCTCTCCAGTTCTTGCGTTCATGGCCCCAACTATCACCGTATCTTCTCCTTTATAAATGCCATCTTCCAGGATCTTTCTTAGTGGGCCCTCCAGTTTTTTCATGCCTACGTTGTTATATACTGTTATCAATGTCAGGCCCCTGCCTTCTTTTTTTAGTTCTGCTTTCATCTCATACTCCCATTCTTTTACTTCCCATTCCTTAGCCCATTCTTTTTTTATGCCAATTACCTGCCCACCACTTGCCCTGCCTTTTTTCACCTTCTTATCTTTGGTGACGCTTTTGAAATGCCATGTGTATTTGTCACTCAACCACCTTCTCGCCCTTTCTTCTTTGTCTTCTGTGACCCACGTTTCCTGCAGCACCACCACTTCCCTTCTTTCAATCCATTCTCTCATTTCCTCTACCTTCCTGAGACCTGCAACATTCCACATTAAAATCTGCCACTCTTTTTCGTTTTTATTTCTAGCTTTGTCTTCATCTTTCTTACTGTTTGTTATTTTTCTTTTTTTGCCTGCCCTTTTGCTTTTACCCTTGTTTTCCCTCATTTGTTCCGGTTCTCCGAACCCCCTGCTCCCCTCTTACCTCGTCTCTCTGTCTTTGTCTATTGATAAGTTCCGCCATTTTCATTGGCCGCCCGAGTAACTCGTCCCAGTACCACCAAACTCCATCCACCAGCACCTTCATATAGTTTCGACTAACCCTCTTGCCCCCTTTCCTGAGTCTTTGCACCTCATGCTCTAGCCACTGGAGTACCTTTGCCTGCTGTTCCGTGTGGTCATTATCCACCCAGATGCCTGTTCCCTTAAACAAAGACTTTTTTTTCATTATCTTTAGCTTTGACTCCACTTTGTCCAAGGTCAAAACATAGTTATCTTTGCCCTCCTTAATCTCCCTCCTGCTTCTGACAATGATGACTTTTTCCCCCAGCTTTTCCTCGAATAGTTTTTTGAATGTCTCAATAGTCACTTTCCCCTTCCCTAGGTCTCCCCACACCACTATCCTGTTTCTCCTGTAGTTCCTTTCGTTCTTCTCCCTCTCCCACTCTTCCTTCGTTAGTGGCTCCGGTTCCTTTGCTCTCTCCAACTTCTGGTGGGTACCGTGCTGGCTTTGTATTTCCTTGTTGTTTTTTGAGCAACTCGATTTTACTGACTCTCTCGCTTCAGAGCTACTGCCTTTTGCTTTTCCATCCCCACCCAACGCCACGCTGTATGTCTTGCTATTCTTGCCCTTCGGTAGTATATCTCTTTCGTCACTGCTTTCCCAGCTCAGCCTTTCCTCCAGATTTATGCATACCTCTTTCTCCTTATCTCTTGTTGTAGTGGCCTCTCCTCTGCCACTGCTCCCTACTGCTGCTCCTTTTTTCTTCTGCTTTCTTTTCACCAATACCTTTTTTTTGTTTTTCACCTCTTCTTCAGATTCTATATCCGCCTCCACCCACCCACACTCTACCTCGCTGTTCACATCCTTTATCCTCGAATCCTTCTTCTTCTTTTCTTTGATGTCATCCAGCGCATCTAGTAGGTCTTCTTTCATCTCCTCAAGCTTCCCCAGCCACTTCCGTTCTATCTGCTCCAATTTAGCTTTCATATTTTTGCAGCATTTACAATCACATCCCGCGCATGTCGCTGCTTCCAACTCCTTTAACGCCTTCCCGTCTTCCTCCCATCCCGTTCTTTCCGCCTCCACCCTCTGCCTCTCGTTGACGGGCCCAGTCGTCACAACCTCTCGGAACCAGTTTCCTTCCCCCCCTTGCTCTGCCACTTGTTCTTTTTCTTTTTCCTTTTCATTTTCGTTTTCACTTTCGTTTCCGTTTCTATTATTATTTTTCTCATCCTTTTTTTTTTCATTTCATATTCATTTTTCTTTTTATTTTCTGCCCCGCTTTCTTTTTCAAATTCTTGGTTACCTTTTTCTTCTTCTTCCTTCTCATTTCTCTTCATCTCTTTGCCCGTCGGAGTTCTGCTCAATCTGTCCGCTACCTTGAAGGACTCTCTGTCATCATTGCTTGTCAACAGACCCTCTCCTCTGCCCCTTTGCCCCACTCCAACATTAGTCTGGCTCTTGGTTCTTGTTATTCTCTCCAGCCCCTCCTTCGTAGGTGAACCTGCACTCTCTTTTACCGACAGCTGGAAAAAATTTTTAATATTTTTTGTCTTATCTACCTTCCATTTGACCGCCTTTTTTCCACTTCCTACTGGTCTTCCTCTTTTTTTCACGATTTTTTCCGCTTTCGGCTCGGATTCCGCGCCACCCACTTCGCTTGCTTCACCTTTTCCACTATCTTCCGACTCACTGCACCACTCCTCATCCCACTTGTCGTATTCCTCCTGTGTGATCACGTTATCATTTCCCGCCCATGGGCTGCCGCTTTCTCCCACCTTCCCCCTCGTCTCCACACCTCTCTGGCCCTTCGTTGCACCTGGCGTTCCCCCTTCTAGGTTAGCCGGCTTCTGCATGATACAGCTGTACCCTGATTCTTTTTGTCGACTATTTACACCTTTCCAGTTAAACACCGACTTTATTTGCAAATGATTCTATCTTTTTTAAATTTATGATTCCACCAAACACCACAATTATACCGCAAAAAGTACACACCAATTAACAATACGTCTGCACGCTTTGCTTGCCCAGATGGCGCTCCGTTAAATTTATTATTTAATTCTAATTAGTTTTAATTAATATTAATTTATTTTTAAATAATTTTAATTTACTATATTTAAGTTACTATTTATTTATTGAGATCAAGACTGCATACCGTCGAAGATTGGGGTTGAAGGTAATTATACAATACTTATATTTATTTAATTTTACAGTATATTTAGGAGGACAAAATGGGGTACTTTCAAAATTTTATTTAAAAAAAATTTTTTATTCTAAATGGTTTTTAAACATACAAAAATAACTTTTGTAAATATAATTAAAGGTTATTTAAAATTTTTTTTTTGTTAAACTTTTTAAAAAATCAATTGTCAGAAAAAAATTTGACCGTGTGTAGATTTTTTTTAAAGAATCTCGTGATTGTTCAATGTACAAAATGAATAAGTTCGCATGTTAATAATTGATTTGTCTAATTCAATTTTTGTCTAATTAAATAAACAGTTAAATTTAAATTATATATAATATACAAAAAAAAATGACTTTTTGGCGCAAAAAAAATTTTCTACTATAAAATGAAAAAAAAAAAAAATCTTTCAGGACTCAACTAAATTGTTTCGCGCCAAGAAATATTCTCTCGCCGCGAAAAATTTTTTCTTAACTAAAGAAAACTTTTTCTCGCTCCAAGGAAATTTTGATTTGAAATTTTTTTAGCCTAAAATGTCTTAGGGCAAATAGAAATTATTCACGCCAAAAAATCATTTCTTTCTGTGTAATTTTTGATGTAATATTCAGACAATCATGTCATAACTGTTGGTCGCTCGTTAATATTATTAATATACTTCTGTAATGATACACTGTCAAAAAACAAGAATGAATTCGGATTTAATGTTAATCCGAATTCACTCTGCCACTCGGAGTTCCGGAGTTTTAAAAGAAATCACTTCGTATGCAGAGTGAATTAAAAGTTTTTTTAAACTATTAAGCTGTGTGTGTGCGAGTGCGTGTGTGCGCAAATATGCGCGTGGTTTCGGATCTGTGTGTGTGTGTGTGTGAGTTAGTATGTGCGTGTTCGTAAATATATGCGTTCGTGTGTTCGGATGTGTGAGTGCGAAAGCATGTTTGTACCAATTTGTGCGTGCGTGTTTTCGGATCGGTGTGTGTGTGTGTGTGTGTGTGATTATGTCCGTGTGTGTAAATGTATGCGTTCCTGTGTTCGGATGTGTGTGTGCGAGAGCATGTTTGTACCAATTTTTGCGTGCGTGTTTTCGGATCGGTGTGTGTGTGTGTGTGTGTGTGTGTGTGTGTGTGTGTGTGTGTGTGTGATTATGTCCGTGTGTGTAAATGTATGCGTTCCTGTGTTCGGATGTGTGTGTGCGAGAGCATGTTTGTACCAATTTTTGCGTGCGTGTTTTCGGATCGGTGAGTGTGTGTGTGTGTGTGTGCGTGTGTGTAAATGTATGCGTTCCTGTGTTCGGATGTGTGTGTGCGAGAGCATGTTTGTATCAATTTTTGCGTGCATGTTTTTGGATCGGTGTGTGTGTGTGTGTGTGTGTGTGTGTGTGTCTGTGTGTGTGTGTGTGTGTGATTAATTCCGGAACTTAGAAAACATTTGGTTCTGAAATTGTGCAAGGTCAAAACTCGATTAAATCGTGGTCTTAAGGTAAATGTCTCAATACCGGAACGACGAAGGGTATATGACTGATTTGTATCGTTTTAAAAATATTCAAATAAATTATAAACCAAAATGATTTATTACATCATATAGAATAGACATTTACAAATTTAAAAATAATCAAGTAAGGTCATTTTTCTTTAATTTAATATGAAAAAAAAAATTTTTTCTATGACACTTAAAAGACCCAATACCGGAACGCTGTAATAGCCTTGTCCCAATACGGGAATTCGGTTGTCCTAATACCGGAACAGTAAATTAAACAAGTTATTTTTCGCATTTATTCGTGGTGAAAATATTAATTATTATTAAATAATATTAATGTAAAACGAGTATGAATGTAGCAGACATCAGAGAACTTTAAAATTATAAATAAATAAGTAATTAAAATAATAATATTTACAGAAAAGCACTATTAATTTCAAAATTTTTTGAATTTGCATTTTTTTAAATTTTGTATTATCAATTATTTACTCGATTCATTAAGAATTTTAAATTTGTCTGATGTCTGCTATATCACACCCATAATGTAAAAGGTATTTAAAATTTTGAAATGATTGAATATTAAATGAGAATAAATATTTTGAATTAAAGAATAGAAACAAAATAAATCATTTGAGGTTATACTAGAAAAATCATTAAAAGAAAGAAACTAAGAACAAAAATTTATTCTTTATGATTTAAATTAGAGTTTATCTATACTTAATCTATTTTTTCTAACAATTATACATACTGCATTAAATATTAGGGCTCCAGTAATAATTAATATTGTACTTGATTTAGCCAGTCAATTAAACTCACCGTTAATGTCTATCGATAATATGATCGGCTGTTCCGGTACTGGGCACGGGTTCATTCCCAGGTAGGAAATTACGACGGGCCCAGCCTAGGCATGAGCTTGGCACTAAGCTGTTTTACCTTGGTCCAAGCTTGTAAACCAATCTTGGACCGTTTCCAGCGTTACTAGGGAATGATAACTGGGGACCTGGCTTGGCTATCAAGACTGGGCCATGCTTGGAATACAAGACTGGGCCAAGCTTGAAATACAAGATTGGACCAAGCTTGAAATACCAGACTGGACCAGTCGTGTCTCTGAGACTTAGTCCCCAATTATCGTTCCCTAGTTCTACCAAGGCAACCCAAGGCTTAGATTATCGTTATCTAGTACCACCATAGACCAAGGTTGAATCATACTCTCGGAGTATGAGACTGGACTCTGTTAAAAAAGATTAATGATAGGATCGAACATAGATATACGTAATAGTTTGTTATGAATCCATTTTTTTATTATGAATCTATAAATATAAATTCCATTTAAATATTTATTGCTTGGAACAGTAATGATAATAGTAAGAATAGTAATAGTTATATTAAAAATAATAATAGGAATAGAATAATAATGTAAATAGAATGTTCACGTATCATAGGCTAAGTAATAGGGTATTTAAATATTATCAAATAATTTCTGGTTGATTATTTTGCGGTTTCCTTTCGCGCTGTGCTCGACCATCTTCTCTGTCTTTTGCGCCTGATAAGAAATTACTTACAGCCGTAAGTATTTTTAATTTCTCCCCACTTTTTTCATACTTCTGAATCAGAAAATCTGAAAATATAACGTTAATTCAACTAGAAAATTTTAAAATTGTGTTGCTTAAGATAAAAAAAATTTTCTTTTCATTATCAACATACCGCTCATGAATTTGAATACTCGAGTATTTTGAAAGCTGCGCTTTCCAACTTCCTGAACCTTTCTACCACAACCGCTGTATTTCAGTTGAACATCTTTGGTAATTATTTTTTTTATGATTGCGGCAACATCATTGATATAATTATTCGATCCAACAGTAGCGACTCGAAAAACATCTTTCTATAAATTATACAATAAATGAGTATTTAAATAATACAAAATAAAATAGTTTACTCTTATTCTATAAGTAAAAAATATAGTGCATACCAACGCATTTTGTGTGGATTCATCAGATTCTAAACTTGTCTCAAACTCTAAAAATTCAGTTAAATTGTTAAATGGTAAGTCTGTACCAATGACTTGCCAATAATGCGGTCGGTCAGAGTCATGAGGATGCTGGGTTACAGCTATTGACTTCATTTCATCTAGATTCTGTTTTAATTCATACATGATGCTTTTCTTCATCTTGTTTATCTCTGATTGGAAACATTTTTTTAAATCGTTTAAGGCTTCCAATAAATCTGCTGAATCTATAACAATGTTTCAATGAAATTAATTGTTCTACAAATTAAATTTTAGTTTGTTAATTAAAAATTTTTTAATTAAATTTAATTTTAATAATTTCAGTTTGACGAAAAAAATTCAACAAATAATTTTTTTGCTTACAAGAATAAATTTATTGTATAAAAATTAAATTATCAATAAAATTTCAGTTTCAAATTAGAAATATTGAAGTTAAAATTTGTTTTTAGTTAAAAACTTTAATAAATAACATAAAAAATGCCTATTTTGCTATAAAATAATTTGTTGAATGAACATTTTTTGGTTAAAAAATATAAAATCAAAGATAACTTCATCATCAAATAATTTTTTTATTGAATAACAAAAATTCATCAATAAATAAGATTGTAATTTGAAAATTGGTTATTTTTCAATTTAATGTTTTTTGAATTATAAGTAAAAAATTTTTTTTTTAATTATATTAATAATTTTTTTTTTATAAAAATAAATTTATATAATAAAAGTACTGTATCAATAAATAAAATTTTAGTTTGAGCACCAGAAATTTCTAAACTTAATTTTTTTTAAGTAATATAAATTATTTTTATTTTGATTTAATTATCTTTGAACTTTTTGTTTTTATTTATAAAAATAAATTTTTCTAATTAAATTAATTTTTCAATCAATGAAATTTAAAATCAAGTTCTAGAGGTTTTTATTTTAAACGCTAAAAATTTCTTTAATAAATATTTAATAAATGATGATTTTTTTAATCTAATATTTTTAAATGAAATTATATCTTGATCTATCAAATTATATCTAAATGAAGTGAGGACTGACGATTACCTAATTTTATCCTAAATAATTATAATTTATTGTTCCGTCGATAACGGAAGTCTGATGTTAATTGTCATCTTATTAACGTAAAATTCCAAAACATTTAAAAGAGTCACCACCTGGCGGTACGTAATTTAAATTCACCACCACGTCGAGTCGCACCGCAAACGCGCGCGCTCATTATAGCTTCGGTTTCGCTATGTCTCATCGTCGCACTTATGCCTTCAGCATCTCTCTGTCGCACGGTTGTCTGATTTTTCCGTTTGGTCGAACCAACGCACCGGTGTCACCGCGTTTTTCTGCATCAGTTGACTACGAGTCTTACTACCGAGCGCACACACTGTGAGCATTTTGGCTATAATTCTCAAGCTAACAATTCTAATTTCATTAAATAAATTAATTATCTGTTATAATTTAACTGCATCGTAAAGAGATAAGTATTCCTTGACATCATCCAGGTATTAATTGGACTTATTTCATAAAAATTAACCCATATTTTTGTCAATCTCAAATTTCCGTGGTTACTGCGTCGTATTTAAAACAAGTCGGAACCTGTTACGCGTGGGTCCGACCCATTCAACCCGGGATTCCTTTCGTGTTTCATTGATTAGTCAATTTAATTGTGTTCGGCATTTAATATTAATATTAATATTAATATTAATATTAATATTAATATTAAATAACAACAATACAATTAACAGTGACTAGTTAATAATTATACATCATTCATTATTATTAAACATTTCAGTATATCTTGAGGTGAAATTTCCCGCGTTCGTCATTATTATCATTGTTAATGAATATTCATCCGTGATCAATTACTTAAGTTCAATATACATTCAAGTAACGGCCTAGTCGCCAACTAATAATCGGTCAATTCTAATTGATCAGATTCAATTAACTGCAGTAAATATTCGTCTCTGTCACGAACATAACTAAGTAATCTAATTCAATAGATTTGATCTAGACATCATTCCATTCAACGACTAGTCGCATCACATTGTCCATCGGCAATAACATTGAATTTCCAAATTCTACAAGCTAACTGCAAGCTATCAGCATTCTGCGCGATTCGAATCGTAAGACCGATCTGATCCGTCGGTAATCTCGCCTCTGCGCATACATATATTCAAAGCTTTCATCAATTAAACGGTCTCTAGTACCAAATATTATCCAATTGTTCCCCAGCGGACAATTGGAATTCTTGCTTATATACAGACGTGTATATCTTGCATATAATTCTTACAACGCAATACGACGATCCAGCATCGCGTAATACCTAACTGTATACGTTCATACATACATCTAACACGCATACACTTATACATATACGTTGTTCTTGTGTCAATTGTTCAACGAGTTATCATCATCCTTCTGATATCAATATTTTCATACCGTTCATTGTAACTTCTTCAAAGGGTTTTATGCCGTAGTGCTTTCCCTAACTTTTTGGGTCCAAATATATCCTTCAATTTGATACCCAATCACGACTTTTATTTAATACTACCTAATTCACCCATTCATCCTCCTTACAAATTAACTTAAACTAGAATACCAATTCAATTTTATTTCAGATCATTTAGATAATTAATAAATAAGTTAAACAATAGAAAAAAGGGATTAATTTCCCACTAACATTTTGGTGCCTCCTGTGAGGTAACTCGATTGGACAATTTAAACATACACCAATAAACTTCAATTACCAAGCGTAGCTAACAGATTGATTCAACACATCATTTAGTACCGACCGTTGACACCGCCGCATCTGGAGGATCGTCTGCAGTGATACCGAGCTAAGTTCACATTTTATTTAACACTATTGGTAGTATATCTAATTTTCTGTCAAATAATTATTTAGTTTATTTTATTTATCTTATTCATTTAAATATACTTTGAATTTTATTTTATTATTTGTCCATTTCGAATTGAGTTGTGCAATTCTGAGATTACATCAGTGGTTTGTCGCAAGACTTTCAACTGTTGCGATCGGTGAATTGTTCAAGTCTTCGAAATCTCAATTTAATTGAATTGTTAGCTAAATTTGAAATTTCTGAATCGATTGACTATTCTGATCCTATCAATTATTTAATCTGAGGATCATTGGATTGTCGTGATCATCGAGGTCACTCGATTACAGTAATTAACTATCTTTTAATTTATTCGCGATTAATTGAGGAATTGGATTGTTTGATTCTTGGGATTACTTCAATTGAGTGATCTTGTCGCTCAATTTCGGTGATTTGCGAGTCACTCAGTTGAATTTCTTTCAGTTCTCTTATTGCCGGTTGTGTTACATCTCAATACCCGATACTTCAATTTTATCTAATTATTCAAAATGTCAGAACCACCGATAATAGACGTAAACCTCGCACTGATCGTGAAAAAACGTAATATCTTAACACGGTATTTAAACAAAATAGCCGGTTTGGTGAATGCCCAGCAAATATCTGATCTACAAGCATCATTACGATTCGAACGAGTTAAACCCTTGTTTCGCGAATATGAAGAACTCGTCAATGAATTGATCGAGGCTCAACCGACATCCGACGAGTCCGAACATTTCGATCAAGTATCAAACGCGTATTATGGACTTGAAGAACATCTCACGCCCGATGAGGCAGAAGTTCCAGCACACAACAGCACGACTATAGGGAATACGACTCAAACTGAAAAACAAACTTTACAAAAACTACCAGTCCCACAACTACCTACCTTCTCGGGTGACTATAACGAGTGGATATCTTTTTCAAATCTCTTTCGGGGTATTATTGACAAACGTGACGATATCGCCAATATTGTAAAATTTCAATATTTGAAAACGTGCGTGAAGGGGGAAGCCGCGCAACGGATTATACATTTACAGGCCTCGGATGAAAATTACCAGGTGGCTTGGACCATCCTGAAAGGAACGTATGAATTAAAACGGGTGTTGAGAAACAAACACATCGGTGCAATATTTGAGCTCAAAAAACCGGAAACGGCCAACCCAGCCACCCTTGGACACATATTGAACACAGTCAGACAGAATTTGACATCCCTCGAAACTCTCGGAAGCCAACCAGCTCATGATTGCTTTATCTGGCATCTCGAAAGAATTTTACCCGATTCCGTTTCAGAAAAATGGCAGGATACTCTCAAACCAGACGATTCCCCCACTGTCGAGGATATGTTTAAATTTTTGGAAGCAACAATCTCGCGTATGCACACTAAATCCGCGTCCAACACAAAAAATAGTAATGCTAACAAACGGACCTTTACCGGTTTCCCAAATCAATCGAAGACTTTCAAAAACGCGGATGGAGATCGCGCACTTGTCATTGCTACAAAATTTTTGGGTCCAAATATATCCTTCAATTTGATACCCAATCACGACTTTTATTTAATACTACCTAATTCACCCATTCATCCTCCTTACAAATTAACTTAAACTAGAATACTAATTCAATTTTATTTCAGATCATTTAGATAATTAATAAATAAGTTAAACAATAGAAAAAAGGGATTAATTTCCCACTAACATTTATTGATTAACAATGTTTATGAATTACCTTTATTAGAATTTGTCTGTGATAATGGCTCGGGTGAATTAGCTTCAACATTAATACCGTCATTCTCATCTCTTTTCTCACCGTTGCTACTTCTTTCTTCATCGTGGGACTCATCATCTTCCTCTGACATGAATACTTTCTCTTTCATTTGTCTTAACGTCGTTTTCTTAAATAATGGACGCGACGTTGACAAAGCTTTGGTCACAGCCGAAGATTTCAGTACTATGGGTTCTTTACTTTTCATTGACTGTGATTCACTATCTTCTGAAGTATTAACATTTTTTGTTTTTAATGATCTTTTTAATCGTCTAATTCCTTGATCATAATCATCTGAAAAGTCGAAAAAATTAATGAAAACGTTAATTAAAAATCAAAAGACATATTAATAACAAGATAAATCTAATGAATTAGAAATCCAGTGTATAATAGTAATATAATTCATAACGGATATCAATTATTTTAAGTATAAATTAAAAGTTATATTAGAATTACGTTAAAACGATAATGATTTCTATAATGATAACTTCACTGTTTTGAAACTAAGTTATGTGCTATATTATTTAATTAATTTCAACGGATTTTTATCTATTAACTTGGCATTATTTAAATTTTACGGCATATGACACTGCTTTAAATATTATATTAATAATAAATAATGTATGTTACTACTTACCAGTTGTTGAAAGAATAGAAACCTCATACAATGTCCAATTTTTCTCAGGTGCACGTTGTTGTTGTACCAATTGCTTAATATATTTATAGTTTTTCTTATCAGGATAGTAACACATGTCATCATCACGTAACCATGAAATTGGCACTAATTCCACACATTTTTTGGACTTTACGAGTTCGTCAAGAAACTCTACCACAGCATAATTAGGTTCATAATCCGACATAATTCATAAATTATTCTCAATAAAAATCACAAAGGTACTGTTCACGACAAGTACTCAGACGTGACTGAATACAAAAACTGTTATTTAAGATCAACTTACTTAAACAAAACACTAGAGACAAGTTCACGCAGGTTCAGTTGTATACTAAATAAAACACGTGTCTATAGTTCAAACATAAAGTCGTTATTTTACTAAGCTGACTATTGATGCATAGTATATGGATCGACTTTGTCACTTCACCGGAAATAAAATAACACAAAAAAATATAAAATAATAATTTTTATTTACAGAAATATAAATATTTTTGTATTAATTTAAAATATTTTTTTTTTATTAAGTTAAGTTTCTTAGAAAATATTAAATATTTTTGTATTAAATTAAAAAAATTCAAATAAAATTTTGATTAATGAAAAAAAAATTGATCAGAAAAATAATGAAATTAACGAAATAAAACTAAATTTTTAAGTTAACTTATCAGAACTATAGAATAGGATTATATGTGTAGAACTCGCGTTCTATTATCTACATAAATTTTCTGTCAATAAAAAAAACATTTTATTTAAATGTAATTGCAAATAAAATTATGTTTTGAAGTATATAAACGCTTATGAAAATTTCAAAATTAAAAAATTGATTTATATGTTTCTAATGAAACTTTTTAAGTGTAATTATTCCATAGTTTCTGTTTGTGATAACTAAATTAATGTAGTAGTGTTATTGCGTACTGTCTATTATTTATATGTAATAGCATACATTTTCGTTGCACATCTTCCATTTTTATTATTATATTATCCTGTTTCCATGAAATTATTTCCAATACACCAACATCTATTGATGAAGTGGGAAAATCAAATGCTTCTTTTCTGTGATTTTCTAAGACACCATATATAAACAAATTGTCAATATTTTCTTCTATTAAGCAATTTTTATTCACATTTAATAAGCTATTAATCATAAATATTTTACCACTCTTCAGTTGTATGACATTGTTTGGAGAACAACAAGAAAGTGTAATTCCGCGTAATTGAATTTCTTTAATTCTAAAATATTGTTGCTCATTATACTCAAATAAATCAGTAGATGATTCATACTTGCATTTGCACAAGATTTTTTTTCTTATCTTGATGCTATCATCTGATTCTAACTCGTACAAACGATTTGCTATTTGAGTAAGTGGTTGTTTCGGTGATTTTACTAAATGTTTAAACAATCCAATATAATTTTCGCCCCAAAAAGCAGATATTTCACTTAATGGAGCTTTAAAATAGCGAACGTCATCTGGGATATGAATCATATAGTGCATGCAGAGTACTTGTGAATCATCACCATATTCTGATGGTAATAATTCGAAAAATTCTTTTAACCGATCTTGAGCATAATCCACAAACTCTTCTGCTTTGATATAATCATTTAAGATTCTGCATGGTACATATAATAATAAAAAATGCCTGTATTTATTTTCACTCAAAACATTTTTGAAAGCTAGTGCCCCAATGTATAATAAAAAGAAACGAAATTGCGTCGCTTTCCATTTAGAAACTTGATCAAGGTCATAAATTTTTCTCTCAAATTCACAAGGTATATTTTGATATTATTTAATGACCAACAGCGTAGTTTTTCAACTAATGTCTTTTCAGATGGAACTTCTTCAATAATTTCAACATTTTGTTGTAAATTATTGGAAGAATTGTTTATTATTTCTTCATTATTTTCATCACTTAGTTGAATTGAATTATTTGGAGAATTAATTTGATTATCACTGCCTGAACTGTTACAAACATCACTATTCACTGTTGAGTCATTAAATCTTACATCACTCGAACCAGTATTTTCACTTGAATTATTCTTATCATTATCAGCAGGTTGACTTTCATCGCAAACATTTGAACAATTTTGTTCACGAAAGAGAGCATCAGCTTTCTGTAAAAGACGATGTTTTTTTAATTTACGATAAGCGTTTGACATTGTAATTACAGCAGTAACGAGACATGAAAACAATAACATTCAACAAAATAAACTTTACTATAGTTCAAAAGATATCCTATTGGGTCGCTGTTCACTATATAAGTGACCACTATTATACCAACCACCACTCCACAATTATTAATCAGATGTAATCATTAACAATGATTCAAATTATATTATACAATATAACATAATAATAATAATAATAATAATAATAATAATAACAATAATAATAATAATAATAATAATAATAATAATAATAATAATAATAATAATAATAATGATAATAATAATAATAATGATAATAATAATAATAATAATAATAATAATAATAATAATAATAATAATAATAATAATAATAATAATAATAATAATAATAATACATGTTTCATTTGTATTTGTTAGTAGAAGTTATTCATAGCTGGGTCCTAGCTAGGGTCTACCGTGGAAACCCAGAGCTCGGTGATCTAGTTCTGGTTCAAGCTTGGGCCAATATTGAAGAGCTAGAGCAGGGTTACCCATGACTGGGTCTCGTTTGGGGCCAACAGCGGAGAGCCAGCGCTAGGTTGCCCACGACTGGGGCTTAGCTAGGGCCGACACTAGGAAGCATGAGCTGGGCTTACTAGTTCTGGTTTAATCTCGGGCCAAGATGGAAAGCCAGCGCTAGGTTGCCCACGACTGGACCTAAGCTAGGGACGACATTGGGAAGCCAGAGCTAGGTTGCCCAGGACTGGGCCTTAGCTAGGGCCGACACTAGGAAGCCAGAGCTGGGCTTACTAGTTCTGGTTTAATCTCGGGCCAAGGATGAAAAGCCAGCGCTAGGTTGCCCACGACTGGACCTAATCTAGGGCCGACATTAGGAAGCCAGAGCTAGGTTGCCCAGTCCTGGGCCTTAGCTAGGGCCGACACTGGGGAGCCAGAGCTGGGTTACCCAGTCCTGGTTCGTGCTTAGCCCCGTTGTCAGAGCTTGTAAGTTCCTACATGGGTTTTGGTGTACCAATGGACGAACAGAAAAATTAATATAATCATACTATTTTTTTCATATTTTTAATATGTTTTCTTAAATTTTATGTCATTCAAGATGAATATACAAAAAAAAAATTATTGAAAAGTAATTCTATGCATTTTCTACAAGCTTAAGACCATTGACTGATTTTTTAGCAAAACCATTAAGAGACGTGAAAAAGTCATGAATCCGGGACTATTGCTCTAATTAACATTTTTTTTTTCATATTTTCTAAAATCTATTTTATATCTTATTTTTTAACTGAAAAATTAAGGTTTCAAATAAAAAAAGTATTCTAAGATCTAGAATGAATTTTTTTTTGTTTACTATTTACTTAGTGTCTTTTGTTTAAAAATGTCGACAGTTAATGATTATTTGAGAGCTATATTTTTTAGTTGTCTTGATAGAATATAAATAATATTTAACGTAAGTAGTCAAATTGCCGTTAAAATCTCAACAAAAATTTCTTCAATTCACTGGATAAAGTCGAAAAATATTTAGACATTCAAAACCGTATCAAAATATTCCTCTGTGATATTGTAATACGAAATAGCGACAGCGCGTTTTAAATATCAAAAAAATTTAAATAATCCTCTATATCTAGATGCTCCTGAATCACTTTCCATGAGCAGTAAGTTTGATTGAACTTTATTCATTCTTGTTATTTTTAATAAATCATGTAGTAATTAATTTTGTCCATAAATGGAAATATTAATTTCTTTTTTTATTAGTTTTTGAATTCAAATTTATTGCTTTCATATAACACTTTTATTGAAGCAAAGAATTGAAAAAAAATTTGTCACGTAATTTTTTTTTTTTAAATTAAGATTACTCAGTGTCGCACAGTCTTTGAGTTTCTTAGAATAATTCATCCATTAATGGCAAAGTCTTTCACCATTTATTCTTTAAATTAAGATTCTCTTTTATTTTGAATATAAACTTATAATAATAAATTTCTGTATTTATAAAAATATCTAACAGATGATGATAAGGAACTGAATGAATTGAAGGTAGAAGCCAGAGGAAAATAATTGATTTTTCTCAGAATGTATGTTCAAAACAGTCTCAGTTACTAGGATGCACTATCAGGAGAAAAGAAGGAGGATGAAATTAAATTTTTCTTAAGTGATGTCTATATGTTAATTGAATCTAATTTATTTATTAAATAAATATTATTTTATATCAATGTGTAAAAAAAATCAAACTTTCATTAATTTTTTGTTTTTTTATTTATCATTATAATTATAAAAAAAAAATTTTAATCTTTTTTTGATCGAATATTGATCAAAATCAGACTAAAAATAATTGACAGAAAAAAATGGATTTTGAAGTAAATAAGAATAAAAACAGACTAAAAATGATTGAAAATAAGTCTGAAAATAGTCTAAATAAGGAATAGTAAGGAAAAAACTAGATTAAAATTTACATATTAATTCAATATAAATATGTTCAGTCACGAGCTTGATTAATTTGAATCAAGCTTCGTGCATTTCCGCTCGGTTCGGGAGTTGCCGAGCTCGCTACTGACTGAAGGTCAGAATAGTGCCGGGTCACTCGCTATTTGGGCCCGGCACATACAATTTCTAGCCCAGGATCGTGTCAAGACGTCCTGAGAACCCGCTACAAGCTGACTAATCACAAAATTCGTGTTATATTGGTCAGCCTATGAGAGAGCTCGCTATCAACTGATACCTGTTGGCGCGCTTTTAAGCCAATAGAAAAATTCGTTTTATGCAGCAAGGCTGCCACGTCGACACCAAGCTCCTCGACGATTCAACGACGCTACCAATATTATTCTACAACGTGTCTTTGCTACTTGCAACCTCGTGCTTGAACCGCTTCAGTAAATAATTTGTGTAAAATTATAACTAAATCGCTACGCTAAATTATCCTCAAATTTTAGACAGTACATCAAGGCTGCTATTTATTGAGAAACAATAAATTGTTCTTGTGACAATAATTAATTGTTAATTAATTATCATTGAATTAACCGCTATTGACCACGTGTCAATTTTATACGTGAATAAAATAACTGTGAGTATGCATTCGCTATCGCGTATAAATTAACTAGTCGCATTTGCTATTAATCATAATTCTCATAATTTTTAAGTGTAAATAAGTGTAAATAAATCTATAATTTATTTGTGATGATATCTGAGTAATTTTTAGTTGTTTAACCAACCTCGCCTAAACCACATCCATTTAGTTTATTCGCTCATTTTACAAAATAAAAAATAAAATTCAATAAAGATAACTTAAAATTTTTAGTTTATTAAAAACAGATCAAATCTTTCGACCCGGGATATACCCGTATGTCTGCTGCTTACTCGAGAAAAAAGTACATTGTATTGAAGTACAGGTATAGAACATTTGAGGTAATGACATTTTGAAACCATTAAATATTGGGTACCTTGTTTATATGATATTATCTATTGACCAAAATATATGTATACTTTTACAAAGCACCCTAATGAATAACTTAAGTACTATATCTGTCTGGCGTCTATAGTGAACAATTGGTAACTAAATTAGGATTGAAACGTTTATGGTAATCCATTCCGTGAAAGAATGATTTCACGATACTTTGTACAAACGAGTAAGCTGATAAAATTCCATAAGTATTTGTTGAATTTAAAAAAATTTTAGAGACGGTATTTATTGTTGAAAAAAATTGTTAGATTGAAAAAAAAAGTCGATCGAATATTCTCAGTACTTATCGTATGTGTAATAAGAGATGATGCAATTAATGCTTAGTCTAAATGTTGCTACACATTGCGCTGACCACTCACGTCACGTGAAGTCGCCCCTATGGAAGAATTTCAAAAAAAATATGTCAAAATTTAAAAAGTCTATATTTTACGTATGAAAAAAAATATGTTTCTAATAGCAGACTTTTGGCCGATTTTTGTACTTATATGTTTTGAATATATTCACAATCTATCTTAGAATATATTAAACTAACGTGTATGAAAATATAAAAAAATATATTTAATAATGTATGTATAAAATTATAACAAAGATATTAGTATATGATGGAAAAAAAAAATATATAATATATATATTTTTTCATTTTTATCCTCCTGATTGAAAAAAAAAAATAATTTTATCCACGCTAGGTGTATATCTATATGTAAGTTCCCATTCAACTTTTTTTAAATCATTTCATATCATTTTTTTTTAATCAGGAATATTTTTTTTTTATGTATCCTAAGATATATTTTAAATATATTCATGTTTTTTAATAGAGAGAAAATTTGTAAATTACATCAAATCTATAAATTGAGACTTGATCTTAGACCTAACCATAAAAAAAAAAATTTTTTTCTGTTAAATTTTGAAAGTGGTCTTTCGTGCCGTGGATGAGCCATCTGGCTCCAGTCTTCCCTACTAGTTATTCCTATGCGTACACATATGTAAGCCCGCATCAAAAAACTTTATGCAAAAAAATATGATTTAAAATATATGGATGTTATAATGTGATATGTTGAACAATATATAAAATAGTATTTATAGTTTTGCCGCATTTATGTATAATAATATATAGAAAAAATATATACATTGCTGCAATATATTAATTATATATTTATCAATACAACTTTTTTTAGGTATGTTTAACATATGGGGCACTTTACGCCAAATCAATCACTTGTGAACCCGGCCACTTTAGATTTGGCTCAAAATTTTTACGCTTTTTCTACCTCATCAAAAACGTTTCTCATAATTTTTTGAAACTTTTCCACTTAATCAATAAAAAAAGCTATAAATTTTCAGTAAAAATTGTTTTTTTGTATTTTAAATAGCTATAACTTTTTCAAAATTTGACTGATGGGATCTTTTGATCAAAAATTTTTTTTGTTGAATGTACTTTTCGAAAAAAAATACAAAAAAATTATCGCGACCTATCTTGTTAAATTCCTTTTATAGATTTTAGAAAAAAATCAAAAATTTTTCGATGTTTACCATTTTTGATTTTTGATTTTTTTTTCATTATATAAAACTTTGACTTTTCCTGCAAATGCTTAAGTTTTTTCAAAGTGTTTTTTTTTTTTGGATTGTATTTTTCCTTTCCAAAAAATACAAAAAAATTATTCAGAACGTTCTTCTATATCTTGACTTGATTAAAAGAAAAATTCAAATTTTTCCGACGACTACTATCTAAAATTATTGTTTTTATTTTTTTGTCGAAATTTAGAAGTTATCTGAGCACCTTCCAAAATTGCCAAAATGGTGTTATAAGACATAATGCTAGTTTAAAATTTTTTTTTTATTTGGAAAAAAAAATCTAATTCGGAAAAATATCACTTTGGAATAATTTGAGGATTTGCAGTAAATGTCAAGGTTTTACATAACAAGCAAAAATCAGAAATGGTAAATATTGAAAAATTTTTGATTTTCCAAAAATCTAAAAAAAAAAACAAAGAAGATAGGTTGCAATAATTTTTTCATTTTTTTTTTTCGAAATGCACATTTAAAAATAAAAATTTTGAGAAAAACGATCCCAATCGGTCAAATTTTGAAAAAATTATAGCTATTTAAAATAAAGAAAGCAATTTTTATCAAAAATTTATAACTTTTTTATTGGTTCAGTGAAAAAATTTCAAAAAATTATGAGAAACGTTTCTGATGGGGTAAAAAGACCAAAATTTTTTAAAATCTACTAAAAACTTATGGAATTCCATCAACGCAATTGTTGTACAAAATATTATAAATTGTTCACTATAGACGCCAGACAGATGTACTACTTAAGTTATTTATTAGGGCGATTTGTATAAGTATAGATGTGTTTTGGTAAAAGGTGATATTATATAAATAATGTACCCAATATTAAATGATTTTAAAATGTCATTACCTCTAATGTTCTATACTTGTACCTAAATAAAATGTACTTTTTTCGAGAGAAAGCATTAGACATACGCATGTATAATTATGTCGCCGGGTAATCCGTTTTCTTTTCAGCACAAATTCTTGGGATTAATATTAAAATAGGTCTAAATGAGAACGTAATGGACGACGTAGAGCATCCATTACTGATGATTCGGTGCAAATATCCCATTAGATCCGACCCCCACCCCCTTCCCGGAAGTATTGCAGTCTAGTTAAACATCGGTCCTTAAAATTTTAACATCATTCAGTTTCAAACTCGAACCAAGTTGTTTCTGAATATAACCTAAATCTTAAACTCCAAGCTTTCGTTAACGTAACGATCATTCAAGTTTATATCAAATCATTATGGGTGACATCAAGTATATTTCTTCAAGTCTACAATCTGCATCCAAACGGTCCGCCGATATTTTTGATATTGAGCATGATGCTCAATACAAAAAAATCAAAATCGAGGAATCCAGTGAAGTGACTCCGTCCAACACGTTTTAGCCGACACGTGAAATCGACGGAAATCTCATTTTTCGTCCAGTGAACGTTGAACGGGTTAAAACGACCATTACCGTCAATATAAAGACGAAAATGGTGCCCAGGAAGAAGGTGGTCCCGGTGCCTGAACCAGTCGTGGAGAAGGAGGTGGAACTGATCAAGGTTCCTAAGCGTGTTAAGCCAAATCTTCAGCAGGCACCATTGTGGGTGATGCCGCCAGTTTCAAAAAGCCACGAGAAGTCTGGGCTCTGTTCCATCATGTAAAGGAACCCTATGCACTCACATAGTGCTAAATTGTAAATATCTTATATATTTTTTTTTTACTAATGGTGATTATGTATATATTTAAAAATTCTTATTAATTAACTTAAAATAAGGACACATATACGTGCAATTATTTTTTTTTTATTTTTTGCTCATATTTTTTCATTATTTAAATAATTTTTATACATTGTTTGACGTTTTTTTTTTTTTTTGTAAATAAATAATGAAAGCGAGCATTTTTTAAAAATTATTATATTCAATAGTATATTAGCAATAAATATAAGTATCATTTTAATTTTTTTTTATTATATATTTTTTTTTTTTCAATTTTGTATATAATTTTTCGGTAATATATTTTCTATTTTTTAATAAAAAATTTATTTATTCTAAAAAAATTTTTTTAATTTAAAAATAGTTTTACGATTCCCCGAATCTCATTGCTTTCAAATAATATTAATTATTCTCTTTAAGAATAATAATTACAGTTAAATTTATTGTTTAATTTTTATTAGTTTTAATTAATATTAATTTATTTTTAAATAATTTTAATTTACTACATTTCAGTTACTATTTATTTATTAAGATTAAGACTGAATACCGTCGAAAATTGGGGTTGAAGGTAATTATACAATACTTATATTTATTTAATTTTACAGTATATTTAGGAGGACGAAATGGGGTACTTTCAAAATTTTATTAAAAAAAAATTTTGTATTCTAAATGGTTTTTAAACATTCAAAATAACTCTTGTAAATATAATTAAATGTTATTTAAAATTTTTTCTTTGTTTAACTTTTTTAAAAATTAATTGTCAGAAAAAAATTTGACCAGGTGTAGATTTTTAACTTCCCGCTAAGAAAATCGACGATTTTCAGAAATTTCGGGAAGTTATTGTTTTCACCCCGATTTTCGAAAATCGAGTTTTCATCAGATGTCGACGTTTTGAGGTCCTAGGAAGCTATTCTGACTATTTTTAGAATGTTGTCCGAGTGTGTGTATGTGTGTGTGTGTGTGTGTGTGTGTGTGTGTGTGTGTGTGTGTGTGTGTGTATGTATGTATGTATGTAAACTCTTTGTAACTTTTGAACTAATGAATCGATTTGGATGGTTGAGGTTGCAATCGAAGAAGCTTGTTGGCCTTCAACTTTCCTAAAAATTTCAGATTATTTGATCGAATAGACTCGAAAATATTGACGAATTACGAAAAAAAAAAAATTTTTTTTTTAGTTTTTTATTGATTTCTCAAAACGACTTATACGATCGACTTCAGAATCTAATCAGCTCTAGTACTCAATAAAACGCGTCGATTGCCACCTCAAACATCAAAATCGGATAATTCGTTCGAGAGTTATCGCCGGAGAAAGAAATGGTGAAAAACGGTTTTTTCTAATATTTTCAAAACGACTGACGCGATCGATTTCAAATTTTAATCAGCTCTAGAATTCAATAGAACGCGCCGATTGCCAGGTCAACTATCAAAATCGATTGATTAGTTCAAAAGATATCGGCGTTGAAAAGTTAAAAAAATAACATTTTATGTTATTTCTTCCGGATAAATCATAATATAACGTACTAAAATGTGGCTGATATCATACTAACTCATCTTTTTTATGGTTTCTTTCGATCATATCATGTCATCGAACTTGGTTTTCAGTTTAAATCATATTATCAACAAAAAAATCGATAAAACGTAGTTTTTAATATTTTTATCGGATATTTCATATTTTCTTGTTTCTTACATGAGTCAAAATTTATTTAAGTCTTGATTTTGATCCCCGACATTGATTTCTGCCTCAATACACTTATTTCACTGAACAAAATCAGGAACTAAATTTTAAAAACCGCTTCATTGATGATTTTCGATTCTTAAATTTTCAAACTTCAGCATAACAGGTAACTTGTTAGAGCTTGAAAAGATCGTAAAAAAACAATTGCATGAGATAGCATTTTCGAGCTCGAAGAGCTCGAAAATATATCTGCACTAATGTTTTCGAGCTCTTTGAGGTTGAAAACAGCGGGAAGTATTGGGGCTGGCCCGCAGGGTCAACCGACAGACCGATTTTTTTTAAAGAATTTCGTGTTCATTCAATGAACAGAATCAATAAGTTCGCGAGTTAATAATTGATTTGTACAATTAAATTTTCATAGTATTAATCAAAGCAAGCAAAATATTCTAGAGTAGATTTTTGAGTAGAAATTTTAATAAACAGTCAAATTTAAATTATATATAATATACAAAAAAAAATGACTTTTTGGCGCAAAAAAAATTTTTTACTATAGAATGAAAAGAAAAAAAAAATTCTTTTAGGACTCGAAAAATTGTTTCGCGCCAAGAAATATTCTCTCGCCGCAAAAAATTTTTTCTTGGCTAAAGAAAACTTTTTCTCGCTCCAAGGAAATTTTGATTTAAAATTTTTAAAGCATAAAATGTCTTAGGGCAAATAAAAATTATTTACGCCAAAAAATCATTTCTTTCTGTGTAGTTTTTGATGTAATATTCAGACAATCACGTCATAACTGTAGGTCGCTCGTTAATATTATTAATATACTTCTGTAATGATACACTGTCAAAAAACAAGAATAAATTCGGATTTAATGTTAATCCGAATTCACTTTGCCACTCGGAGTTCCGGAATTTTTAAAAATCACTCCGTATGCGGACTGAATTAAAAGTTTTTTTAAGCTATTAAGCTGTGTGTGTGCGAGTGCGTGTTTGCGCGAATATGCGCTTGGTTTCAGATCTGTGTGTGTGTGTGTGTGTGTGTGTGTTAGTATGTGCGTGTGTGTAAATATATGCGTTCGTGTGTTCGGATGTGTGTGTGCGAAAGCATGTTTGTGTCACGATTGGAAATCGTGATGGGCGTAGGTACGATATTCGTATAAAGTATAGTGAATAAAAAGGTACTTACATTGATCAAGGACCGATCCTATGACCTGGGCTCACGTGACCAAATGCTCAGTTTATTCTATTTTATATTTAATTCGCGCCCACACAATATTGTTGAAGACAATATTGATAAAACCAAAAACGATTTCCAATTTATTATGTGACTGATCTAATTTCACAATCAAACGTCGAGCGGTAAACGTAAGATTGTGTATCCCCTACTGTGAACTATCGTTCTGAGCGGCTAGACAGGTAGTAAAATAAGGGATAAAGGAAGGCGGGTTGCCGAAAAGCCTCGTGAAGCTATTATCTCGTTGTTAAAGTAAAATTGTCTGATAAATAATGTTTTTCAAATGTTTTATGTTAACGAGTATTTATTTATTAAATGACTCAATATTCTCAAAATACAAAAGGGGTTACAAATGGCAATACTAAGAATAGTAAATATAAAAGCAAATGTTTCATGCATATGGGTTACAATTATTTCAGAGTATATAAAAATAAAAATACCAAACAATATTCAAAAACTTACCCTAAACAGGTTTTGGTGAGGTGTCAAGACTGTCAGCAGTTACACAGGACACTTATTCACGACGCGTTCTCGCGGTCAATTAATGTGATTTTAAATTTATCGAATTATTTATTTATTTAGTCTACCTTGTTGTATAAGCTTCAATGGTTATGCGTTTTTAAATCTCTGTAGGTTAAATTAAAATGAAGGTCTTCGCGCTTTTCGCGGTAAAATAATTTCAATGTATTCAAATTCTTCGCGTCTTCGCGGTAATATAAATTTATAAAATCTTCGCGTATTTTTCGCGGAAAAAAAATATTTCTAAATATTATTCAAATTCTTCGCGTCTTCGCGGTAATATAAATTTATAAAATCTTCGCGTATTTTTCGCGGAAAAAAAATATTTCTAAATATTATTCAAATTCTTCGCCTTTTCGCGGTAAAATATTCTTTAAAATCTTCGCCTTTATCGCGGTAAAATATTCTTTGATTCTCCACGTTTTTCGTGGTATATTTCAATATAAAAATAATAAAATGAATGAAATTAAATGGATTATAATAAGATGAAGATAATCAATGCTCTACCGGTGCTAAACGGTTGATATTAGTTCACGACTTACAACGATCAAGGACCAATCGTACGATCTGGGCTCACGTGATCGGATGCTATACGCTAATATCGCGTTGATTATGCTTCTGAAGCTAGTAGAAAATAATATACCGATTATACGAGTGCTTACGACGATCAAGGACCGATCCAATGATCTGGGCTCACGTGACCGAATGCTCAATCGGGATATCAATCCTCTAGCCACGAACACCGTCAAGTGTCCGGAGTTCGGTAAGGTTCAGAGTTTGATTCCCAAAAGAACTGATGAGCTAAAGTCCATGGTCTTTTTATATGATCCTCGCATATGAAAAGTGGTGGTAACCAGTTTCCCATACGAGAGGACTCGGACTCGCCCGAAAGTTCTAGGCCCATGCACACGTGTGATCCCTGGGAAACAGATTTTGACTATTAAAGTAGGCTGATGACCTGGCGCCACTCTGTCGCTGAGCATGCTCGTGTAGGAAACCATAAATTTAGAGGTTTCCATTAGCTTTCTCTAATTTCCAAGAATCACATGCAGGTGCGCATGAGTTGGGCGGTCTATAGGTTTAAGATGAAAAATCAAAGAAGACTACCGCTTCTATGCTTAGATTAGTTAAATGGGAACGGATACATAAATTTTAAAAGTACGTTAAGTAAAAATGATGAAATTTCCAGAAAGAGAAATATATAATACGCGTGGTCCATTAGTACAATACGACTTAATTGTAAAGCGTTGACAACGCTCAGGTAGGTATATTTGTCCGGTACGACTTCTGGCGTCAGTAAGTTGGCGTTATACATAAAAAGGTTTACGTACAGGAGGTTTTAGTGTGTACTTATCTTGGAAGAGAGAGAAAAAAAAAAATTAAAAAT
Organism: Microplitis demolitor; assembly: GCF_026212275.2. Taxonomy (NCBI): domain Eukaryota; kingdom Metazoa; phylum Arthropoda; class Insecta; order Hymenoptera; family Braconidae; genus Microplitis; species Microplitis demolitor. The sequence continues at coordinate 4,892,946 of NC_068552.1, read as the reverse complement.
TTTTGAATGTAGCAGCCGTGACATTTGTGACAATTTGTGCGTGCGTGTTTTCGGATCGGTGTGTGTGTGTGTGTGTGTGTGATTACCGGATATACCGGACCGACGAAGGGTATATGACTGATTTGTATCGTTTTAAAAATATTCAAATAAATTATAAACCAAAATGATTTATTACATCATATAGAATAGACATTTATTAATTTGAAAATAATCAAATAAGGTCATTTTTCTTAAATTTAATATAAAAAAACAATTTTTTTCTATGACACCTAAAAGACCCAATACCGGAACGCTGAAATAGCCTTGTCCCAATACGGGAATTCGGTTGTCCTAATACCGGAACAGTAAATTAAACAAGTTATTTTTCGCATTTATTCGTGGTGAAAATATTAATTATTATTAAATAATATTAATGTAAAACGAGTATGAATGTAGCAGACATCAGAGAACTTTAAAATTATAAATAAATAAGTAATTAAAATAATAATATTTAAGGAAAGCACTATTAATTTCAAAATTTTTTGAATTTGCATTTTTTTTAATTTTGTATCATCAATTATTTACTCGATTTATTAAGAATTTTAAGTTTGTCTGATGTCTGCTATATCACACCCATAATGTAAAAGGTATTTAAAATTTTGAAATGATTGAATATTAAATGAGAATAAATATTTTGAATTAAAGAATAGAAACAAAATAAATCATTTGAGGTTATACTAGAAAAATCATTAAAAAAAAAAAACTAAGAACAAAAATTTTTTTCTTTATGATTTAAATTAGAGTTTATCTATACTTAATCTATTTTTTTTTAACAATTATACATACTGCATTAAATATTAGGGCTCCAGTAATAATTAATATTGTACTTGATTTAGCCAGTCAATTAAACTCACCGTTAATGTCTATCGATAACATTAATATAATTGGCTGTTCCGGTACTGGGCACGGGTTCATTTTGGTGTACCAATAGACGAACAGTAAAATTAATATAATAATACTATTTTTTTTATATTTTTAGTATGTTTCCTTGAATTTTCTGTCATTCAAGATGAATATACGAAAAAAAATTATTGGAAAGTAATTCTATGCATTTCCTATAAGCTTAAGACCATTGACTGATTTTTTAGCAAAACCATTAAGAGACGTGAAAAAGTCATGAATCCGAGACTATTGCTCTAATTAACATTTTTTTTCCTATTTTCTAAAATCTATTTTATATCTTATTTTTTAACTGAAAGATTAAGGTTTCACATAAAAAAAAATTTTCTAAGATCTAGAATGAATTTTTTTTTGTTTACTATTTACTTAGTATCTTTTGTTTAAAAATGTCGACAGTTAATGATTATTTGAGAGCTACATTTTTTAGTGGTCTTGATAGAATATTAATAATATTTAATGAAAGTAGTCAAATTACCGTTAAAATCTCAACAAAAATTTCTTCAATTCACTGGATAAAGTCGAAAAATATTTAGACATTCAAAACCGTATCAAAATATTCCTCTGTGATATTGTAATACAAAATAGCGACAGCACGTTTTAAATATCAAGAAAATTTCAATAATCGTCTATATCTAGATGCTCCTGAATCGCTTTCCATGAGCAGTAAGTTTAATTGAACTTTATTCATTCTTGTTATTTTTGATAAATCATGTAGTAATCAATTTTGTCTATAAATGGAAATATTAATTTCTTTTTTTGTAATTTTTTGAATTGAAATTCATTGCTTTTATATAACACTTTTAATGAAGCAAAGAATTGAAAAAAAATTTTGTCACGTAATGTTTTTTTTTAAATTAAGATTACTCAGTGTCGCACAATCTTTGAGTTTCTTAGAATAATTCATATTTTTAAGGCAAAGTTTTTCACCAATTATCCTATAAATTAAGATTCTCTTTCATTTTGAATATAAACTTATAATAATAAATTTCTGTATTTATAAAAATATCTATCAGATGATGATAAGGAACTGAACGAATTGAAGGTAGAAGCCAGAGGAAAATAGTTGATTTTTCTCAGAATGTATGTTCTAAAAAGTCTCAGTTACTTGGATGCATTATCAGAAGAAACGGAGGAGGATGAAGTTAATTTTTTTTTTAATAATGTCTATATGTTAATTGAGGCTAATTTATTTATTAAATAAATATTATTTAATATCAATGTGTAAAAAAATATCGAACTTTCATTAATTTTTTGTTTTTATTATTTATCATTATCATTATAAAAAAAAAATTTTAATCTTTTTTTGAACGAATATTGATCAAAATCAGACTAAAAATAATTGACAGTAAAAGTCGGATTTTGAACTAAATAAGAATAAAAACAGACTAAAAATGATTGAAAATAACTCTGAAAATAGTCTAAATAAGGAATAGTAAGGGCAAAACTAGATTAAAATTCACATATTAATTAAATACAGTCGAGTCTCGTTATGAACCCGCATAAAGGGGTGTTGGGGAATATAATTCTAAGAATTTGTTTACCCCCACTCTGTCAGCGCAGGCGACAGTCGTGAGTTGAACTTCCCCTACTTTTTTAGCCCGTGAGTGTGTACGTGATTGTTTCCAGTATCTTGTTATGAGTCCGTTTGACTTGAGTGTTATGTTTCTTATAGTAATACAGCTATACAGTGTCTTGCTTATAAACAAATAATAGGACTTATATGATAAATTAACTCTTAATTTCTTTTTATGAATATACTGTCTCATATCGAGACTTTGAAATTAATTTTTTTTTCACGTTATGGAGGAGGAAGGTCTTCCGTGGAAAGCCTGGTTCACGGACTCATAACGAGGGGACTCATAACAAGACTCGACTGTATAAATAAGAAATAAAATTTAATAAAAATAACTTAAAATTTTTAGTTGATTAATAACAGATCAAATTTTTCGACCCGGGTATACCCGTATGTCTGCTGCTTACTCGAGAAAAAAGTACATTGTATTGAAGTACAGGTATAGAACATTTGAAGTAATGATATTTTGAAACCATTAAATATTGGGTACCTTGTTTATATGATATTATCTATTGACAAAATATATGTATACTTTTACAAAGCACCCTAATGAATAACTTAAGTACTATATCTGTCTGGCGTCTATAGTGATTAATTGGTAACTAAGTTAGGATTAAAACGTTTATTGTAATCAATTCCGTGAAGGGATGATGCATTTAATGCTTCGTCTAAATGTTGCTACTCACGTCACGTGAAGTCACCCGTATGGGAAAATTTAAAAAGAAATATGTCAAAATATAAAAAGTCTATATTTTACGGATGAAAAAAAATATGTTTCTAATAGCAAACTTTTGGCTGATTTTTGTACTCATATGTTTGAAATATATTCACAATCTATCTTAGAATATATTAAACTAACGTGTATGAAAATTGAAAATAAATATATTTAATAATTGTATACACAAAATTACAACAAAGATATCAGTATATGATGAAGAAAAAAAAATATAATATGTATATTCTTACATTTTTATCCTCCTGATAGAAAAAAATGATTTTATTCAAGCTAGGTGTATATTTATATTTTAGTCCGCATCCAACTTATCTTAAATCATTTCGAATTGTGTCGAATAATTTCATATCATTTTTTCTTAATCAGGAATATTTTTTTTTTATGTATCCTAAGATATATTTTAAATATATTCATGTTTTTCAATAGAGAGAAAATTTGTAAATTACATCAAATCTATAAATTGAGACTTGATCTTAGACCTAACCATGAAAAAAAAAATTTTTTTCTGTTAAATTTTGAAAGTGGTCTTTCGTGCCGTGGATGAGCCATCTGGCTCCAGTCTTCCCTACTAGTTATTCCTATGCGTACACATATGTAAGCCCGCATCAAAAAACTTTATGCAAAAAAATATGATTTAAAATATATGGATGTTATAATGTGATATGTTGAACAATATATAAAATAGTATTTATAGTTTTGCCGCATTTATGTATAATAATATATAGAAAAAATATATACATTGCTGCAATATATTAATTATATATTTATCAATACAACTTTTTTTTGGTATGTTTAACATATGGGGCACTTCACCCCAAATCGATCCCTTTTGAACCCGACCACTTTAGATTTGGCTCAAAATTTTTACTCTTTTTCTACCTCATCAAAAACGCTTCTCATAATTTTTTGAAAATTTTTCACTTAATTAATAAAAAAACGAAAAATATTCAATAAAAGTTGTTTTTTGTATTTTAAATAGCTTTAACTTTTTCAAAATTTGACGGATGGGATCTTTTGATTAAAAATTTTTTTGTTCAATGTACTTTTCGAAAAATAATATGTTCAAGCGCTAATTAATAAAATTATGCTTTCTTTTTTTTTATTTATTTTTTAATGTACTTTATATCACTTTAATTTAAACATACGATTTTTGTGTTAGATTTAAATTCCTAAATTTATTGCCCATCGTTAAATAATCCCTTGGGACTTTTACACTTAAATATTTTAGTTATATTTCTATATGTTTAATTTTATTCTTAAGAATTTTTGTTTTTTCTAACACGTTGCTAGCAGATGTTCAAGTCAGTAAAATCTTTCACGAGCCTTAGGTTTATTTTATATACTCATTTTTTTTTGTACATATTTGTTTGTGAGTTACAATGCATTTCGTCCTAAGCCTCTAGTAGACTCTTTTTTTATAAATTGTATGTTAGTTATTTGAAAATATTGTACTCATATTTTTAAGCTCACCCTCTTAATTTTATTGCCTATTGTTCTCTAAAACCCTACCATACTTGGCGACCCTTGAGTCCGGCATTCGCCATTTCCAAATTTCCTACGTCTAGTGACGTCATTTCCTTTCTCTTTCGTCCTGCTTATGCTGCACCCACGCTCAGGCTCATTCTCCGTAATGCCCCTTATCCCTTCTCTTCCTTCCGCATTACCAATCACTTCCGAATTTTTCGTTACTACCGCTAAAATGTACACCCTTTTTCCCACTCTTTTCTCTTATGAAATTTGTACCTAGATTTTTAAGTTAGTAATTTTAAGTTAGTTATACATCGAATTTTGTACGAGACAGCTCGGTCTCCATGCATTCAATAAAATCAACTCAAGTTTTACTGCAAAACTTTGTACTTTTTTGGTCATTATATTACTGCAATTTTTGACGATATTCTCACGGCAAAGCAGTCGTGCGAAAAAACATTGGTCCTTCGAGCCGGATATTATTAAAAAATTAATAATTTCTTTTATTACTATTCGGAAATTATTGAAATTTCATTTATTGCAAGTATCACTATAATTGCATAGTGTTTTCAAGTCATTATAAAGTTCGTGAGTGTACGACAGCCGCAAGTACGCGCATTTATTTATACGCAGTCATTTTAAACGAGTCATATATTCAATTAAACTCGCGAGTGCGTGCACAGTTACTACCTTTGTTTCAAAGTGAATAAAATTCGATTGTCATTCGATTTGCATCCAGTTCCGGACATACGACGACGATTCTTCACTCAGCTACGATCCAACTTATTGCCTGTAGTCAGGGACAACGAGTCAGCTTCAATTGTGGTCTGATAGCAGCAGAATACCATCAACTACATCGGTTCTTCTCAACAGACAAGTAAGTCAGTTGGAGCCACCAAAATTATCCTTTCTATCATATGTCATTTGCAATTTTTTATATCGCTTTTATTTTGTGACGCATTGTCTCTTGTTGATTTTTCCAAAATTTCGGCATATTAATTACCTAGTTACGTCTACAAAATGTCTGAAGATCAAATAAGAGTTTTTACGAATAAACGCGCGGGTGCTAAAAGATCTTTGACCTCGTATTCAAATTTTCTTAAATCATTTAATCCCGCGACCGATTTTCCTACTCTGGAAAAGAGATATAAAGAGGCGGAGGTAAATAGAGAAAAATTCGAGGTCGCTCAAACGGAGCTAGAAAAGCTTCTTGACGAAAGTGACGAGCTTGATAATTATCGGGCTGAATTTGAAGAATTATATTTCGAGTCATATTCGATTGCTACAAATCTTTTATCTAGCCGAGTTCGTGTCTCTAACCCTTCATCAAACTTCAAGTTGTTTGAAATGCATGGAGCCAATGAGCGCGAGAGCTCTCCCAATTCTAATGCAAATAGTGTGGTAATAGAAAACCAAACAATCGAGCAACTTAATGCCGCAGCACTATCTAATACTGCGCCAACGCCTCCGCAAACTATTTTGGAGCCATCTCCTCAGCCTACTGCGCAACCTTCGGAGACCCAGCAAGGTGGCATTCAGCCGTCAAGTGCATCTTCAATGGGTCCCCAACAATTGAATCCTCTTTAAACAGCGTTTCAGCCATCGTATTCTCTACCATCCAGTTTTCCCCATCAGAACATGACGCATATGTCGCTGCCTCCGCAATTCAGCTCAAGTTTCCCAACCATTGGGTTACCTAAATTCAACGGGTCGGTCGATACCTGGCTAGATTTCCGTAATCTATTTACATCGTTGGTCCACCATGATCCAAGCATACCACCCGTCCGCAAATTATTTTATTTAAAGGATTGTCTATACGGCGATGCAGCGCGCGTCGTAGCCTCGATAGACTTATCTGATTCGAATTATCAAATAGCGTGGAATTTACTTAAAGAACGGTACGACGATCGAAAATTTATTCGCGACAGCTACGTAGACATGTTGCTAGACTTACCTAGCATATCCAAAGAATTTTCGGTGCAAGACTTTGTGGACTGCGTCCAAAAGGATATTCGTGTCCTTCAGTCATTGGGAGAACCAGTTGATTCTTGGAACTCCATTCTAATCGCAACACTCCGCAGAAAGTTCAGCGGCAGTCTTCGAGAAAGGTGGGAAGATTATAGCAACGACATTCCTAACCCAACTCTTCAGCAAATGCTTGCTTTCCTCAACCGACGGGCCCACTTAGAAAAAACCAGAAATCAGACTTTATCTTCTAAGTCTTCTGGCGCTCAGGAAAGGTCCAAACATCCTAATCAACAAGCTAACTCGCGCCCTCAAAAGGCGTATATGGCAACAACCTCGCAAAACCGGTGTCTTTTCTGCGAGGGTGATCATTATACTAGCAACTGCTCTAAGTTCCTCGCGTTAACGCCACATCAGCGTTACGAAGCTGCCAGGAAGGGCAGTTGGTGCAACAACTGCCTTCGTAAAGGTCATCGCACTTCTCAGTGTTCCTCTAGTAATTGCCGCAATTGCCAGCAGAAACATCACACCCTTTTGTATTTTGATAAGCAAAATAACATAGGGTTAAAGGTACCAGAGGTTCCGGCTTCGTCTTCCCCAGTGTCATCTACGGTAGCTTTACATGCTCGCTCATCTTCTGAAGCTGTACTAGCCACAGCTCTTGTAGACTTAATGAACAATCATGGGAAAATCAAAACTTGCAGAGTCTTTCTGGACGCAGGCTCTCAAGCTCATTAAATCGCGTCACAATAAATTTCAAAAGACAGTCGAATTTCTAGTTGTACCTCAAATCAGTACATCTATTCCGTCTTTTACCATCAATCATTCTTCGCTTGAACTTCCGAAAAATATTCGCTTAGCCGATCCAGAGTTTTACAGACCTTCGGCAATCGATGCACTAATTGGAGTGAAACTCTTTTATAAACTTTTAAGTGTGGGTCAGATAATTTTTAAAAATCATCCCAATGCTGTACTTCAAAAAACCCAGTTGGGATGGATTGTAGCAGGGGAGCTGAGTCATCAGCCTCCTTCTCAAAGCATTGTCTGCCACCTGGGTCTTCGCGCCTCTGCTTCTGAGAAAGACTTCACCCGATTCTGGGAAATTGAAGAAGTTCCATCTTCTGAAAGCCTTTCCCCCGAGGAAAGGGCTTGTGAGGAGCATTATATGCTTCACACTACGCGCGACAGTTCAGGCAGGTACATAGTAAGATTACCCTTTAATGACAAAATTAAAAATTTGGGATCATCTTACTCAACTGCCCTCAGACGCTTCCACTCTTTGGAAAACAAGTTCGCCAGAAATTCGGAGCTTCATCGCGATTATTCGGCGTTTCTAACCGAATACGAAGAGCTCCATCATATGTCTCTAGCCCCAGAAGAGGAGAATACCTCTGCTGGCTTTTACCTTCCTCATCATGCCGTCATCAAACAGGATAGTCTGACCACAAAAATTAGAGTGGTTTTCGACGGTTCGGCAAAAACCTCGACGGGTATCTCGTTAAATGACACCTTAATGGTTGGTCCTAAACTACAGGACGACCTGTTTGTTATTCTCACTCGTTTCCGGTCCCATATTCATGCTCTTACCGCAGATATTGAAAAAATGTATCGGCAGATTCGTGTCCACCCGGTCGACACTAAATATCAAAAAATTATTTATCGAAATGGCCCTCAAGCATCGATAAATACGTACACGCTCGACACCGTTACTTATGGTACGGCTTCTGCCTCTCACTTGGCTGTTCGATCGCTACATCAGCTAGCTAAAGACGAGGGTCACTTATATCCTTTAGCAGCCACCGTTTTAATGAGAGACTTTTATGTTGATGACGTCCTCACAGGGGCTAATAGCCTTACCGAGGCTGCCCTACTTCGGGATCAACTTAACGAATTACTGAAAAAAGGTGGGTTCAATCTACGAAAATGGGCTTCCAGCTCTCCCGCTCTGATTTCTAATTACCCCGAGCATCCTACGTCCACTCACATGTCTCTCAACCTAGAGGCCACTGTGAAGACTCTAGGTATTCACTGGAACTCTCGGGAAGATACATTATTCTATAGCGTAAACCTCTCTAAATTCAAATCATTCACGAAAAGAACTATTTTATCTCAAATAGCCAAGTTGTTTGACCCACTGGGTTTCCTAGGTCCAGTCATCGTCTATGCTAAAATCATCATCCAGCTTTGCTGGAAATCTGGGGTCAGCTGGGATGAATCCATTCCCCAGAACATCCATGAGATGTGGGTCGCCTATCAGGAACAATTATCTCTGCTTGAAAAACTACGTTTTCCTCGATGTCTTATATGTCCTGGTGTCTTAAATATCCAAATTCATGGCTTTTGCGATGCAAGCGAGAAAGCCTACGGCGCATGTCTTTACTTACGCTCTACAACTTGCGAAGGCGCCGTGCAAGTACAATTAATTTGCTCAAAATCTCGCGTTGCACCCGCCAGTACAGTAAGCCTGCCTCGTTTAGAGCTCTGCGGTGCAGTGCTCTTGGCAAATCTATATACGACCGTACGTGAGTCACTTTTACTGGCCATTGATGACGTATATCTATGGTCAGACTCGACCATCGCTTTACATTGGCTGAAAACTCCTCCTCATCGTCTCAAAACCTTTGTAGCAAACCGAGTAGTTGAAGTGCAGAGGATGACTCCCCATTGTCATTGGCGTCATTTGTCATCCCAAGATAACCCTGCTGATTTCATTTCACAAGGCCAGCTTCCTTCCGAGTTCATTAAAAATACCCTCTGGCCTCGGGGTCCAGCTTGGTTGACGTTCAACTCAGATTTTTGGCCCCAAAGAGTCTTGCAGACAATCGATATCCCTGAGATCAAACCAAATATTGAAGAACTGATTGCCTGCCTTGCACTGAACTTCAAAGGCATAAATGTCCTTGAAAGGTACAGTTCTTTCGGTAAACTTCAGCGAGTAATCGCTTACGTGTTACGTTTTATTCATAACATTAAAAATACAGCCCAGCGACGTGCTGGCGCGCTAACTCCTCTAGAAAACTCAGGGTCTCATTCTCTCATAATGAGGCTTACTCAATATTCAGCCTTTTTGAAGGAAATTTAATGCCTTCAGAAGAAAGAGAACCTTCCTGAATCTAGCAGGTTGATTCCGTTAACCCCGTATCTTGATGAAGCTGGTCTGCTGAGGGTTGGTGGACGGCTTCAGCACTCGGAATTGGCTGAAGGCACTCGCCATCCTATCCTATTGCCTAGCTCTCATCACATTACGGGCATAATTATACGTGGTGAGCATAAGCGTCTCATGCACGCTGGTATTCAGGCCACACTATATTCTCTGCGACAAACTTATTGGTTTGCCAATGGGCGAAGCACCGTACGCAAGGTTCTACATCGCTGCTTGCCGTGTTTTCGGGCCAAGCCTAGGTTAGCAGATCACGGCTCCGGCCTACTACCTGGAGCTCGCGTGACGGCCTCTCGCGCCTTTCTTAAAACTGGAGTTGACTACTGTGGTCATCTCTACATAAAAGAGAAGCGGTTTCGCAATCAAAAAAAGATAAAGGTTTATGTAGCAATATATGTGTGCATGGTCACTAAGGCCGTGCACTTAGAGCTAGTATGCGATCTCACTACTGAAGCTTTTTTAGCAAGTCTCCGTCGTCTATTTTCCAGAAGAGGCAAATCAGTCGAGATATATTCAGACAACGCAACCAATTTTGTGGGAGCTAATCGTGAGCTTCAAAGCCTCTTTGACTCAATAGACTATAAAAACTCAGTAAGAGAATTTCTTGATGAAAACAAGATCGTTTGGCACTTTATACCTCCCAGGGCACCGCATTTCGGCGGGCTTTGGGAGGCGACCGTGAAATCGTTTAAAACTCATTTGGTTCGATCCGTTGGGGATACGTTATTAACATATCATCAATTGGAAACTTATGTCATTGAAATAGAAGCGATATTAAACTCCCGATATTAAACTTTCTCCTATGTCCTCTGACCCCAATGACTTGCTTCCTCTAACCGCCGGTCATTTCCTAACTGGTGGTCCACTGACAAGCTTTCCCGAAGAGGACTTCATAGACATTGCCGCTAACCGCCTATCGGCGTGGCAACATGCTCAGAAGCTGAAGCAGCATTTTTGGAACCGCTGGCATCGTGAGTACCTGAACAACATCATCAGCCTCCATCATCGATCCCCGGATCCCAATCTACAAGTAGGAAATCTTGTTCTGCTCTACGAGGACAATCTTCCACCACTTGCTTGGGCTGTAGGCCGCATCATCGCAACACACCCTGGACCAGATGGCATCGTGCGGGTGGCTACTGTGAAGACCCGCAGCGGCGAATATAAGCGGTGCACCAAGAAAATGTGTCCACTACCTTTGGAGTGAGCGATCGCGCAACTTTTTCCTCTTTTTGAACTTTGATAGTTCAAGGGGGGCGGCATGTTCAAGCGCTAATTAATAAAATTATGCTTTCTTTTTTTTTATTTATTTTTTAATGTACTTTGTAAATTCACTTTAATTTAAACATACGATTTTTGTGTTAGATTTAAATTCCTAAATTTATTGCCCATCGTTAAATAATCCCTTGGGACTTTTACACTTAAATATTTTAGTTATATTTCTATATGTTTAATTTTATTCTTAAGAATTTTTGTTTTTTCTAACACGTTGCTAGCAGATGTTCAAGTCAGTAAAATCTTTCACGAGCCTTAGGTTTATTTTATATACTCATTTTTTTTTGTACATATTTGTTTGTGAGTTACAATGCATTTCGTCCTAAGCCTCTAGTAGACTCTTTTTTTATAAATTGTATGTTAGTTATTTGAAAATATTGTACTCATATTTTTAAGCTCACCCTCTTAATTTTATTGCCTATTGTTCTCTAAAACCTTACCATACTTGGCGACCCTTGAGTCCGGCATTCGCCATTTCCAAATTTCCTACGTCTAGTGACGTCATTTCCTTTCTCTTTCGTCCTGCTTATGCTGCACCCACGCTCAGGCTCATTCTCCGTAATGCCCCTTATCCCTTCTCTTCCTTCCGCATTACCAATCACTTCCGAATTTTTCGTTACTACCGCTAAAATGTACACCCTTTTTCCCACTCTTTTCTCTTATGAAATTTGTACCTAGATTTTTAAGTTAGTAATTTTAAGTTAGTTATACATCGAATTTTGTACGAGACAGCTCGGTCTCCATGCATTAAATAAAATCAACTCAAGTTTTACTGCAAAACTTTGTACTTTTTTGGTCATTGTATTACTGCAATTTTTGACGATATTCTCACGGCAAAACAGTCGTGCGACAAAACAAAATACAAAAAAATCATTGTGTCCTATCTTCTTTGTTTTCTTTTATAGATTTTTGAAAGAAATCAAATATTTTTCGGTTTATAATTTTTTCCAAATGCTCAAGTTTTTTCAGAGTGATTTTTTTTTGGATTGTATTTTTTTTTTTCCAAAAAATACAAAAAAATTATTCAGAACGTTCTTCTATTTTTTGACTTGATTTAAAAAAAAAATTCAAAATTTTTTGACGACTACTATTTGAAATTATTGTTTTCATTTTTTTTTTTCGAAATTTAGAAGTTATCTGAGCACTTTCAAAAATTGCCAGAATGGTGTTATAAGAAATAATGCTAGTTTTCAAATTTTTTTTTTATTTGGAAAAGAAAATCTAATTCGAAAAAATATCACTTTAAAATAATTTGATGATTTGCAGTAAATGTCAAGGTTTTACATAACAAAAAAAAAATCAGAAATGGTAAATATTGAAAATTTTTTTATTTTTTCCAAAAATCTAAAAAAAAAAAACAAAGAAGATAGGTTACAATAATTTTTTCGTATTTTTTTTCAAAATGTACATTTGAAAAAGAAAATTTTGAGAAAAAAGATTTTAATTAGTCAAATTTAGAAAAAATTATAGCTATTTATAATAAAAAAAGCAATTTTTATCAAAAATTTATAATTTTTTTATTGGTTCACTGAAAAAATTTCATAAAATTATAAGAAACGTTTTTTAAGGGGTGAAAAGACAAAAATTTTTAGAATCCAATAAAAACTTATGGAATTCCATCGACGCATTTGTTGTACAAAATATTCTAAAATCATTCTTTCACAAAATGGATATTCATAAACGTTTTAATCCTAACTTATTTACCAATTGATCACTATAGACGCTAGACAGATGTACTACTCAAGTTATTTAGTAGGATGATTTGTATAAGTATAGATGTGTTTTGGTCAAAGGTGATATTATATAAATAATGTACCCAGTATTAAATGGTTTCAAAATGTCATTACCTCTAATGTTCTATACCTGTACCTAAATAAACTGTACTTTTTTCTAGAGAAAGCATTAGACATACGCATGTATAATTATGTCGCCGGGTAATCCGTTTTCTTTTCAGCACAAATTCTTGGGATTAATATTAAAATAGGTCTAAATGAGAACGTAATGGACGACGTAGAGCATCCATTACTGATGATTCGGTGCAAATATCCCATTAGATCCGACCCCCACCCCCTTCCCGGAAGTATTGCAGTCTAGTTAAACATCGGTCCTTAAAATTTTAACATCATTCAGTTTCAAACTCGAACCAAGTTGTTTCTGAATATAACCTAAATCTTAAACTCCAAGCTTTCGTTAACGTAACGATCATTCAAGTTTATATCAAATCATTATGGGTGACATGAAGTGTATTTCTTCAAGTCTACAATCTGCATCCAAACGGTCCGCCGATATTTTTGATATTGAGCATGATGCTCAATACAAAAAAATCAAAATCGAGGAATCCAGTGAAGTGACTCCGTCCGACACGTTTTAGCCGACATGTGAAATCGACGGTAATCTCATTTTTCGTCCAGTGAACGTTGAACGGGTTAAAACGACCATTACCGTCAATATAAAGACGAAAATGGTGCCCAGGAAGAAGGTGGTCCCGGTGCCTGAACCAGTCGTGGAGAAGGAGGTGGAACTGATCAAGGTTCCTAAGCGTGTTAAGCCAAATCTTCAGCAGACACCATTGTGGGTGATGCCGCCAGATTCAAAAAGCCACGAAAAGTCTGGGCTCTGTTCCATCATGTAAAGGAACCCCATGCACTCATATAGTGCTAAATTGTAAATATCTTATATATTTTTTTTTACTAATGGTGATCATGTATATATTTAAAAATTCTTATTAATTAACTTAAAATAAGGACACATATACGTGCAATTATTTTTTTTTTATTTTTTGCTCATATTTTTTCATTATTTAAATGATTTCTATAGATTTTTTGACGTTTTGTTTTTTTTAAATAAATAATAAAAACGAGCATTTTTTTTAAATAATTATATTCATTAGTATATTAGCAATAAATATAAGTATCATGTTAATTTTTTTTTATTATATATTTTTTTTTTTTTTCAATTTTGTATATAATTTCATAAATATTTTTTCTATTTTTTAATAAAAAATTTATTTATTCTAAAAAAATTTTTTTAATTTAAAAATAGTTATAAGATTCCTTGAATCCCATTGCTTTCAATTAATATTAATTAGTCTCTTTAAGAATAATAATTTTTTTTGACTCGCGGTTGGTTTACAGCAAGTGATTAATGTTACGTGCAAGACTTGCAATAAATCTTGCACCAAAAAAATATACTCAAAATTTAAGTCAATCAGTCGTTTATTCTATGCGACTGTGCGCTATGATATATTTGAAGCAACTAGTATTACAAAAATTTACAAAGTTCAAAGGTAGCTTGACCCAGGGCGGAGGTCATTACAATATTTAGTAGTGGGAATCAGCAAATAGGAAGTAGGATGAGTTTTCAACGAATGGCAAGTAGGTCAGGTGACCAGAGGTAGGAGTAATTAAAAGATGACAGTTTTTGGGAAGGTGTGGGTGGCGAGAGAGGCCAGGTGCAAAGTTTGACGTCGTTGGGTCCAACAACATACCTGAGGATAATTAAGGTAACGGCATGGCTGGACCCTAATGGCAATGTTTACCAAAAATATTAGCACGTCTACTGAATTTTATAATATGCAGACTACAAAAAACCCGGAGGATTGTTAAAAGATTACAAAAAAAAAATGCCCAAATGTAAATTTTATGACTATAAGAGGTCGAGCGAGAATACCCGTCTCTTTTGGTATAAATATTTGAATATTTTCTATAAATTATAATATTTTAATGACTGGGAAAAAATCCAGTTATTTAGTAACAACTCAATATAATTTTTAAGCCGAAGGCTGCAATAAACAAATAAGCAGTTTAAAATCTTAAGTAAAACTAAAATTTAAGTGTATCTTTAAACATACATTTAGACTATAACTTTAAGCAAATGAATTTAAATTATAAAGTCTAGGTGAAATAATTATTTTAAAAATATAATGAAAATATGTAAATTTAAAGATATAGTTATAATAAATTTATAATAAAATTTATAAATGCGCGACTGAACATGCCGCCCCCCTTGAACGGCCTGGTTCAATCAGCTGGAGTGAAGTCGTCATCTTCTTCATCTATGCGAAGAGGGCAGAGCTTCTTAACACATCGCTGGTATTTGCCGGTTTTGGTTTTGAGTGTAAGTACTCTAACAATTTCATCCTGGCCAGGATGTACAGTGACAATGCGTCCTAGAGCCCATTTTAAAGGAGGCAAATTCTCCCCAAAAATGAGAACTAAGGATCTGACCTTGAGATTAGGTGGTTGAGATCGGGATCCGCTGAATTTGATGAGCTGCTGAAGATACCCTTTATCCCAGCGTGTCCAGAAGTACTGCTTGAGCTGCTGAGCATGCTGCCAGGCTGACAAGCGATTGGATGGTGTGCTTGAAAAGTCAATCTCGGAAAAGAAGTCAATGGACTACCTATAAGGAAATGGGCAGGAGACAATGGGAGAAGATCGTTAGGATCAGAGGACATAGGAGATATCAGTCGAGAATTTAGTATTGCCTCTCTTTCAATTATATAAGTCTCTAATTGCTCAAAAGTAAGCAAGACATTACCTACAGTACGGACGAGGTGATGTTTAAATGATTTGACTGCAGCCTCCCAAATCCCTTCAAAATGAGGAGACCTGGGAGGAATAAAATGCCAAGAGATTTTTTCTTCATTTCAAAAGTTTACTATAGCGCTCCGATGCGCTTCAGAATTGAACATATTATAGAGCTCGTTTAACTCGTTTTTAGCTCCAACAAAATTAGTGGCATTGTCGGAGTGAATTTCTGCTGATTTTCCCCTTCTCGCAAAAAGGCGCCTCAGGCTTGCAATAAAAGCCTCTGTTGTGAGGTCACTGACGAGTTCTAAATGCACAGCTTTTGTGCACATGCATATATATACCGCTACATAAACTTTTATACGACCGCGATTACGATGACGCTTTTCCTTTATATAAAAGGGACCACAATAGTCCACACCAACGCGAAGGAAAGGCCTCGATGAGGTCACACGTTGAGCAGGTAAAATTCCCATACGATGATCCAAAAGGCGCGGCTTAGCCCGATAACAGGGCACACATTTGTGAATTACGCTCCTCGCGGTGCTCCGGCCGTTCATAGGCCAATACCTGACGCACAGAATATAGAGTCGACTGTATTCCAGCATGCTTAAACCTTATGTGCTCTGCTCTTATAATTATCTTGGTAATGTGATGCTGGCTTGGCAATAAAATCGGATGGAGCTGGTCCGAAGCTATAGAAGCACGTGCGATCCTGCCTCCAACACGCAAGATACCACAGTCATCCAAAATTGGGTTCAATGGAATTAATTTGCTAGTAGCAGGAAGCTGTTCCCCTCTCTTTATTAATTCAATATCTTTTTTAAATAATGATAATTGAACCATTTGAATAATTAAGTCATGAGATTGCAAAAGTTCATCAGCACTTAATGGACCAAATTTGCGCTGATTAGTTGATTTAGCGTTGTGGATAAAACGCCTTATGTATGCAATAACTTTCTGGAGCTTGCTGAATGAGCTATATCTTTCAATAAGATTATACTCTTTGAGTTCAATTTTCATACAAGCAATTTTGGGAATTATTGGTTTCAACTCAGGAATGTCGATAGAATTGAGTTCTTCGTTAGGCCATAATGAGCTTTTTTGTAATAGCCAAGATGGACCCTCAAACCAAATGGAGCTCGCCATGAATTCCGATGGAAGTAGACCACGTGATATAAGATCCGCGGGGTTGTCTTGTGAAGAGACATGACGCCAGTAGCAAGACGCTGCAACTTCTTGTATTTCTGCTACACGATTAGATACGAACGTTTTCAGGCGGTAAGCTGGAGTATTTATCCAATGCAGCACGATTGTAGAGTCGGACCAAAGATAAGACTCATTAATTTCTTTTAATATAGCCGGCTTTACAGTACGATAAAGTCGAGCAAGCAGTAGTGAGGCACAGAGCTCTAATCTGGGCAACGTTAGAAGCTTGACAGGTGCAACGCGTGATTTAGAGCAAATTAGGCGCATATGGACTCGTCCATGAGTGTCAGTCGAGCGCAAATATAAACAGGCGCCATACGCTTTCTCACTGGCATCGCAGAACCCATGCAGCTGTACATTAACGGCGTTAGGTATTGTCACTCCTCGATGAAAACGTAATTTTCCAATCAATGATAGCTGGTCCTGATACGCAAACCACGATGAATGAATTTCAAGCGGAATTGATTCATCCCAAGCAACACCAGCCTTTCACAGTAGCTGGATGAGAATTTTGGCGTACACAATAATGGGACCAAGCAGTCCAAGAGGATCAAAAAGTTTAGCTATTTGAGACAATATAGTCCTTTTAGTTATGGTCTCACGAGGCGTAATATTCACGGAATAAAAGAAATAGTCCTCGCGGGAATTCCAACGGATGCCCAAAGCCTTAATGGATGAATCAGGATCCAAAGACATATGGGTGCTATCAGGATGCTCCTGATTCTTGATAAGCATTGACGGGTGATTTGAAGCCCATTTTCTTAGACAAAATCCACCTTTTTTTAACATCGCGATGAGTTCATCACGTAAAATGATTGCTTCAGAAATCGTATCTGCACCTGAGAGTCAATCATCCACGTAAAAGTCTCTGCGCAGCACTTGAGCTGCGATAGGAAAATTATTTTGCTCATCTTCAGCTAATTTAAATAAAGTTTTAATAGCTAAATACGAAGCGCTAGTAGTGCCATATGTTGCTGTATTAAGCACATATGTCTGAATAGGCTCAATTGAATATGCGCGATACAGAATTTTTTGATATTGGGCATCGTCGTAATTAACACGCACTTGCCGATACATTTTTTCAGCGTCTGCAGTAAGCACATAAGTATGAGAACGAAAGCGCATGAGAATAATAAATAAATCATCTTGTAGTTTAGGTCCAAACATGAGAGTATCGTTTAATGAAACCCCGGTAGAAGTTCGAGCAGAACCATCAAAAACAACGCGAACTTTTGTAGTTACGTTGTCTTCCTTTAAAACAGCATGATGAGGAAGGAAGAATCCTTTATTTTTTGCTTCTTGATCATTGGCCAGTGACATATGTCCCAAAGATATATACTCGTTCAAAAAAGTCACATAATCATCTCGAACATCAGGCTTCTGCTGAAACTTTCGCTCCAATGCATAGAAACGTCTTAGCGCAGACGAGTAAGACTCACCCAAAGCCGACTTCTTATTGTTGAATGGCAATCTAACTTCATACCTTCCATCAGCATTTCTCTTGGTATAGCGAGAATAATGTTCTTCACAAGTCTTTTCTTCTGGTGACAGGACCACAGCATCTGAAAGCTCCTCAAGCTCCCAAAAACGAGTTAAGTTTACATCTGGAGGGTCTGACTGAACAGCCATATGACAAGATACACTTGCAGCCTGAGGAAATTGATTGAACTCACCGGCAACTATCCAACCCAATTGTGTTTTTTGAAGTACCGCCTCAGGGTGGTTTTTTAATAATATTTGCCCAACGCTGAGCAATTTATAAAATAATTTAACTCCAATCAATGCATCTACCTTGGAAGGCCTGAAGAAGTCAGGATCTGCTAGCTGGATATTTTTTGGTATGTCGAGCGCAGCCTGATTAATAGTAATAGAAGGCATCGTTTGGCTGATCTGAGGTATAATTAAAAAATCAGTCGTTTTTTCATATTTGCTGACACGAGAACGCAATGTAACACGTGCAGAGAAGTTAACATTAGTAGAAGTATTATCGATGCCTGTGACAAAAATGTTAGTAGGCTTTTTAACTAAATTTAAAAAGTTTGCAACGTCCTCAGTTATAAAATGTGCCTGAGAACCCGCGTCTAAAAATACACGACAAGGTTTAGTTTTACCTTGACTATTAACAAAATCAACGATAGCAGTGGCTAATACCGCTTGTGACGATGATTGAGTATGCATGCTCGTAGTACTCGTAGCAAAATGTGACGAAACTTGAAGTCCATTAGTTTGATCAGAAGGATTATTACCTTTCTCAAAATGCAAAAGCGTATGGTGCCTTTGCTTACAATTGCGGCACGGTTGAGACGTGCACTTGGACGATCGGTGGCTCCTTTTTAAACAATTAGTACACCAACCACCATTTCTTGATGCTTCGTACCGAGCGTAAGGAGTTAAGGCAGCGAACTTGCTGCAAGTGTACACCTGATGATTTTCATTACAGTATACACATCGCTGCTCCTGTGTGGCAGCCATGAATGATTGTTGCGATTTATTATTATTATTATTATTATTATTATTATTATTATTATTATTATTATTATTATTATTATTATTATTATTATTATTATTATGCCGAGAACTCTGCTTTTCCTGCGAATGCTTTGAAGCTGAAGTCTGCGCTCTAACGCCTTCTAACTGCGCGCGCCGCTTAAGAAACTCGAGGAAATTTTTAATAGTAGAGCGACCTGCACCAGTACTGAGATCCTCCCACAGTTCGCGGGCAGAAGAGTTAAGCTTTTCACGAAGTATAACAATTAATATGGAGTCCCATGAAGCTATAGGCTCCTTCAAAGCCTTCAGAGTACGTAAGTGCTTCTGTAAGCTATCCAGGAAAGATCGCACTGACAATTCCTTGGATAAAGACGGCATATCTATAATAGCTTTAATATGACAATCCCATATGTAATTACGATCATCATATCTTTCTTTCAAAAGCTCCCATGCCACTTCGTAATTTTCATCAGACGCCTCAATTATCTCAGCTGCTTCACCTTTCAAACAACCCTTTAAATAAAATAGCTTACGAACAGGTGGGATATTTAAATCCTTATGAACAAGGGAGTTAAACAAATCATGGAAACCCAACCAAGTGTCGTAAGTCCCCTTGAAAGTTGGCAGCGAAATAGTCGGCAATCCGGATGCAGTATTAGCATAAGGATCATAAGAAAAGCTTTGCGAAACTTGAGGTATCAACTGCGGTTGATTGCGAGAATTTAAATTATGAGAAACTCCAATCTGCTGACCAGGGTCAGCGCACGTCGGAAAAACTGGCTCATGGATTGCTGAAATCTCTGCAGACGGATCAGGAACTTGATTGTTGATATGAAGCGTCACATTACTGGTGTTTGCTCCCGTATCATTAGTATTGATTTCTTGTGGCTATGGCGCGATATTTTGAGATAACTCTTGCGAAGGAGCTGCAGATGTCGTAAATTTTTCGAATACTGCGCTAAAAGTTTGGTAGCGATACCATACTCATTAAAATACATTTCATCAAATTCAATACGATGTGCAAAAAGCTCATCAGATTCATCCTGTAAGCCTTCAAGATCTTCTTGAAAAGCGAGGAATTTATTACGCACTTCCTCTATTTCGCAAAACCTTTTTTCGAGAACCGAGACATCACTTTCTGGTCCAAATTTAGCCAAAAAATTAGAATAAGCGATCAAAGATCTCTTGGTACCAGCCCGTTTGCTGGTCAACGATTCAATAAGAGCTTCCGTCATAGTGAGATAGCGAATTTGATATAGCAATAATATAAAAAACGCGAAGAAATCAAAATAAAGGCAATAACCAAAAACAATATTCGAGGAATGGAATAATATAACTGAGAAATGTAAGGAAATTGGTAGTCAATTGACTTACTTTATCAACTGGATGCTGATCACAGAAGTTGGTGAGAAAGCACGGCCGACTCTGGGTACCAGAAGTTGAACAGGAACAGCCGATGTCGCTTCCACTGGATAACAGTTGTTGGGCAGGAACAGACGATGCAGATGTGTTCACTGGTCGATGCTTGATAATGTAAACTGATTGCACTTAAACTTTGTTGAGCACGCACTGACTCGATATTAACAAAATTGCGCGATTGCAACGTAATAATAACACAAAAAATAGAAAATGCCACTGGAAAGTTAATTAATTTTAACTAACCGGCTCGAAGGACCAATGTTTTAACTCGCGGTTGGTTTACAGCAAGTGATTAATGTTACGTGCAAGACTTGCAATAAATCTTGCACCAAAAAAATATACTCAAAATTTAAGTCAATCAGTCGTTTATTTTATGCGACTGTGCGCTATGATATATTTGAAGCAACTAGTATTACAAAAATTTACAAAGTTCAAAGGTAGCTTGACCCAGGGCGGAGGTCATTACAATATTTAGTAGTGGGAATCAGCAAATAGGAAGTAGGATAAGTTTTCAACGAATGGCAAGTAGGTCAGGTGACCAGAGGTAGGAGTAATTAAAAGATGACAGTTTTTGGGAAGGTGTGGGTGGCGAGAGAGGCCAGGTGCAAAGTTTGACGTCGTTGGGTCCAACAACATACCTGAGGATAATTAAGGTAACGGCATGGCTGGACCCTAATGGCAATGTTTACCAAAATATTATTAGCACGTCTACTGAATTTTATAATATGCAGACTACAAAAAACCCGGAGGATTGTTAAAAGATTACAAAAAAAAAAATGCCCAAATGTAAACTTTATGAATTTAAGAGGATGAGCGAGAATACCCATCTCTTTTGGTATAAATATTTGAATATTTTCTAAAAATTATAATATTTTAATGACTGGGAAAAAATCCAGTTATTTAGTAACAACTCAATATAATTTTTAAGCCGAAGGCTGCAATAAACAAATAAGCAGCTTAAAATCTTAAGTAAAACTGAAATTTAAGTGTATCTTTAAACATACATTTAGACTATAATTTTAAGCAAATGAATTTAAATTATAAAGTCTAGGTGAAATAATTATTTTAAAAATATAATAAACATATGTAAATTTAAAGATATAGTTATAATAAATTTATAATAAAATTTATAAATGCGCGACTGAACATAATTTTAGTTAGATTTATTATTTAATTTAAATTAGTTTTAATTGATATTAATTTATTTTTAAATAATTTTAATTTACTATATTTAAGTTACTATTTATTTATTGAGATCAAGACTGCATACCGTCGAAGATTGGGGTTGAAGGTAATTATAGAATACTCATATTTATTTAATTTTACAGTATATTTAGGAGGACGAAATGGGGTACTTTCAAAATTTTATTAAAAAAAAATTATTTATTCTAAATGGTTTTTAAACATTCAAAAATAACTTTTGTAAATATAATTAAAAGTTATTTATAATTTTTTTTTTGTTAAACTTTTTTAAAAATCAATTGTCAGAAAAAAATTTGACCGTGTGTAGATTTTTTTTAAAGAATCTCGTGATTGTTCAATGTACTAAATGAATAAGTTCGCAAGTTGATAATTGATTTGTCTAATTAAATTTTTATAGTGTTAATCAAAAAAAGCAAAATATTCTAGAGTCAATTTTTGAGTAGAAATTTTAATAAACAGTTAAATTTAAATTATATATATTATACAAAAAAAATGACTTTTTGGCGCAAAAAAAATTTTCTACTATAAAATGAAAAAAAAAAAAAAAAAGTCTTTTAGGACTCGAAAAATTGTTTCGCGCCAAGAAATAATCTCTCGCCGCGGAAAATTTTTTCTTGGCTGAAGAAAACTTTTTCTCGCTCAAAGGAAATTTTAATTTTGAATTTTTGAGGCATAAAATGTCTTAGGGAAAATAGAAATTATTCACTCCAAAAACTCATTTCTTTCTGTGTAATTTTTGATGTAATATTCAGACAATCACGTCATAACTGTAGGTCGCTCGTTAATATTATTAATATACTTCTGTAATGATACACTGTCAAAAAACAAGAATGAATTCGGATTAAATGTTAATTCGAATTCACTCTGCCACTCGGAGTTCCGGAGTTTTAAAAGAAATCACTCCGTATGCGGAGTGAATTAAAAGTTTTTTTAAACTATTAAACTGTGTGTGTGCGAGTGCGTGTGTGCGCAAATATGCGCATGGTTTCGGATCTGTGTGTGTGTGTGTGTTAGTATGTGCGTGTGTGTAAATATATGAGTTCGTGTGTTCGGATGTGTGTGTGCGAAAGCAAGTTTGTACCAATTTTTGCGTGCGTGTTTTCGGATCGGTGTGTGTGTGTGTGTGTGTGTGTGTGTGTGTGTGTGTGTGTGTGTGTGTGTGTGTGTGTGTGTGTGTGTGTGTGTGTGTGTGTGTGTGTATGTGTGTGTGTGAGTGTGTGATTAATTCTAGAATTTAGAAAAATTTTGGTTCTGAAATTGTGCAAGGTCAAAACTCGATTAAGTCGTAGACTTAAGGTAAATGTCTCAATACCGGAACGACGAACGGTATATGACTGATTTGTATCGTTTTAAAAATGTTCAAATAAATTATAAACCAAAATGATTTATTACATCATATAGAATAGACATTTACCAATTTAAGAATAATCAAATAAGGTCATTTTTCTTAAATTTAATATAAAAAAAAAATTTTTTTCTATGACACCTAAAAGACCCAATACCGGAACGCTGAAATAGCCTTGTTCCAATACGGGAATTCGGTTGTCCTAATACTGGAACAGTAAATGAAATAAGTTATTTTTCGCATTTATTCGTGGTGAAAATATTAATTATTATTGAATAATATTAATGTAAAACGAGTATGAATGTAGCAAACATCAGAGAACTTTAAAATTATGAATAAATAAGATAAATAATTAAAAAAATAATATTTACAGAAAAAGCACTATTAATATCAAAATTTTTTGAATTTGCGTTTTTTTAAATTTTGTATTATTAATTATTTACTCGATTTATTAAGAATTTTTAATTTGTCTGATGTCTGCTATATCACACCCATAATGTAAAATGTATTTAAAATTTTAAAATGATTGAATATTAAATGAAAATAAATATTTTGAAATAAAAAATAGAAACAGAATAAATTATTTGAGGTTATACTAGGGAAATATCTATACTTAATCTATTTTTTATAACAATTATACATACTGCATTAAATATTAGGGCTCCAGTAATAATTGATATTGTACTTGATTTAGCCAGTCAATTAAACTGACCGTTAATTTCTATCGATAACATTAATATGATTGGCTGTTCCAGTACTGGGCACGGGTCCATTTTCGTGTAACAATAGACGAACAGTAAAATTAATATAATAATACTATTTTTTTCATGTTTTTAATATGTTTTCTTAAATTTTATGTCATTCAAGATGCATATACAGAAAAAAAATTATTGAAAAGTAATTCTATGCATTTTCTATAAGCTTGACCAGTGACTGATTTTTTAGCAAAACCATAAAGAGACGTGAAAAAGTCATGAATCCGAGACTATTGCTCTCATTAACATTTTTTTTTTCATATTTTCTAAATCTATTTTTCATCTTATTTTTTAAATGAAAAATTAAGGTTTCACATAAAAAAAATTTTTCTAAGATCTAGAATGAATTTTTTTTTGTTTACTATTTGCTTAGTGTCTTTTGTTTAAAAATGTCGACAGAAAATGATTATTTGAGAGCTACATTTTTTAGTTGTCTTGATAGAATATTAATAATATTTAACGAAAGTAGTCAAATTGCCGTTAAAATCTCAACAAAAATTTCTTAAATTTACTGAATAAAGTCGAAAAATATTTAGACATTCAAAACCGTATCAAAATATCTCTCTGTGATATTGTAATACGAAATAGCGACAGCACGTTTTAAATATCAAGAAAATTTGAATAATCCTCTATATCTAGATGCTCCTGAATTACTTTCCGTGAGCAGTAAGTTTAAGTGAACTTTATTCATTCTTGTTATTTTTAATAAATCATGTAGTAATTAACTTTGTCCATAAATATAAATATTAATTCCTTTTTTTATTAGTTTTTGAATTAAAATTTATTGCTTTTATATATCACTTTTAATGAAGCAAAGAATTGAAAAAAAATTTTGTCACGTAATGTATTTTTTTAAATTAAGATTACTCAGTGTCGCACAATCTTTGAGTTTCTCAGAATAATTCATTTTTTTAAGGCAAAGTTTTTCACCAATTATCCTATAAATTAAGATTCTCTTTCATTTTGAATATAAACTTATAATAATAAATTTCTGTATTTATAAAAATATCTAACAGATGATGATAAGGAACTGAATGAATTGAAGGTAGAAGCCAGAGGAAAATAGTTGATTTTTCTCAGAATGTATGTTCAAAAAAGTCTCAGTTACTAGGATGCACTATCAGAAGAAACGGAGGAGCATGAAGTTAATTTTTTTTTAAGTAATGTCTATATGTTAATTGAGGCTAATTTATTTATTAAATAAATATTATTTTATATCAATGTGTAAAAAAATATCGAACTTTCATTAATTTTTTGTTTTTATTATTTATCATTATAATTATAAAAAAAAAATTTTAATCTTTTTTTGATCGAATATTGATCAAAATCAGACTAAAAATAATTGACAGTAAAAGTCGGATTTTGAACTAAATAAGAATAAAAACAGACTAAAAATGATTGAAAATAAGTCTGAAAATAGTCTAAATAAGGAATAGTAAGGGCAAAACTAGATTGAAATTCACATATTAATTAAATACAGTCGAGTCTCGTTATGAACCCGCATAAAGGGGTGTAGGGGAATATAATTTTAGGAATTTGTGTACCCCCACTCTGTCAGCGCAGGCGGCAGTCGTGAGTTGAACTTCCCCTACTTTTTAAGCGTGTGAGTGTGTACGTGATTGTTTCCAGTATCTCGTTATAAGTCCGTTTGACTTGAGTGTTATGTTTCTTATAGTAATACAGCTATACAGTGTCTTGCTTAAAAACAAATAATAGGACTAGTATGATAAATAAACTCTTAATTTCTTTTTATGAATATACGGTCTCATATCGAGACTCTGAAATTAATTTTTTTTTCACGTTGTGGAGGGGGAAGGTCTTCTGTGGAAATCCTGGTTCTCGGACTCATAACGAGGGGACTCATAACGAGACTCGACTGTATAAATAAAGAATAAAATTTAATAAAAATAACTTAAAATTTTTAGTTGATTAATAACAGATCAAATTTTTCGACCCGGGTATACCCGTATGTCTGCTGCTTACTCGAGAAAAAAGTACATTGTATTGAAGTACAGGTATAGAACATTTAAAGTAATGAAATTTGGAAAGAATGATTTCACAATACTTTGTACAAACGAATGAGCTGATGAAATTCCATAAGTTTTTATTGAATTTCAAAAAATTTTAGAGACGGTTATTATTGTTGAAAAAAATTGTTAGATTAAAAAAAAAGTCGATCGAATATTCCGAGTACTTATTGTATGTGTTATATGGGATGATGCATTTAATGCTTTGTCTAAATGTTGCTACTCACTGCGCTGACCACTCACGTCACGTGACGTCACCACTATGGGAAAATTAAAAAAAAAATATGTTAAAATATACAAAGTCTATATTTTACGTATGAAAAAAAATATGTTTCTAATAGCAAACTTTTAGCCAATTTTTGTACTCATATGTTTTAAATATATTCACAATCTATCTTAGAATATATTAAACTTACATGTATGAAAATCAAAAATAAATATATTTAATAATTGTATATATAAAATTATAACAAAGATATCAGTATATGATGAAGAAGAAAAAATATAATATACATATTTTTACATTTTTATCCTCCTGATTGAAAAAAAATGATTTTATTCAAGCTAGGTGTATATTTATATTTTAGTCCGCATTCAACTTATCTTAAATCATTTCGAATTGTGTCGAATCATTTCATATCACTTTTTTTTTAATCAGGAATATTTTTTTTTTATGTATCCCAAGATATATTTTGAATATATTTATGTTTTTTAATAGAGAGAAAATTTGTAAATTACATCAAATCCATGAATTGAGACTT
The DNA here is from genome assembly GCF_026212275.2 of Microplitis demolitor. NCBI lineage: Eukaryota > Metazoa > Arthropoda > Insecta > Hymenoptera > Braconidae > Microplitis > Microplitis demolitor. The sequence goes on along the minus strand of NC_068552.1, from coordinate 4,866,096 downwards.
GATCTTAGACTCAACCATGGAAAAAAATATTTTCTTCTGTTAAATTTTCAAAGTGGTCTCTCGTGCCGTGGATGAGCCATCTTGTTCCGGTCTTCCCTACTATTTATTCCTATGCGTACACATATGTAGGCCCGCATCAAAATCTTTATGCCAAAAAATATGATTTAAAATATATGGATGTTATAATGTGATATGTTGAACAATATATAAAATAGTATTTATAGTTTTGCCGCATTAATGTATGATAATATATAGATAAATATATATTGCTGCAAAATATTAATTATATATTTATCAATACAACTTTTTTTTGGTATGTTTAACATATGGGGCACTTTACGCCAAATTAATCACTTGTAAACCCGGCCACTTTAGATTTAGCTCAAAATTTTTACTCTTTTTCTACCTCATCAAAAACGTTTTTCATAATTTTAAGAAACTTTTTCACTTAATCAATAAAAAAGCTATAAATTTTCAGTAAAAATTGTTTTTTTTTGTATTTTAAATAGCTATAAATTTTTCAAAATTTGACTGATGGGATCTTTTGATCAAAAATTTTTTTTGTTGAATGTACTTTTCGAAAAAAAAATACAAAAAAATTATTGCGTCCTATCTTCTTTTTTTTCTTTTATTGATTTTTGAAAGAAATCAAAAATTTTTCGGTTTATCATTTTTGATTTTTGATTTTTTTTTTTTAATGTAAAACTTTGACATTTCCTGCAAATGATCAAGTTTTTTCAGAGTGATTTTTTTTTAATTGTATTTTTTTTTTCAAAAAATACGAAAAAACTATTTAGAACGTTCTTCTATTTTTTTTCGGAATGTACATTTGAAAACAAAAATTTTGAGAAAAAGATCTCATTCAGTCAAATTTTGGAGAAATTATAGCTATTTAACATAAAAAAAGCCATTTTTATCAAAAATTAATAATTTTTTTATTGGTTTAGTGAAAAAATTTCAAAAAATTATAAGAAACGTTTTTGATGGGTTGGAAAGACAAAAATTTATTAGAATCCAATGAAAACTTATGGAATTCCATCGACGCATTTGTTGTACAAAATATTATAAATTCATTCTTTCACAAAATGGATATTCATAAACGTTTTAATCCTCACTTATTTACCAATTGTTCACTATAGACGCTAGACAGATGTTCTACTTAAGTTATTTATTAGGGCGATTTGTATAAGTATAGATGTGTTTTGGTCAATGATGATATTATATGAATAATGTACCCAATATTAAATGGTTTCAAAATGTCATTACTTCTAATGTTCTATACCTGTACCTAAATAAAATGTACTTTTTCCTAGAGAAAGCAGCAGATATACGCATGTATAATTATGTCGCCGGGTAATCCGTTTTTTTTTCAGCACAAATTCTTGGGATTAATATTAAAATAGGTCTAAATGAGAAGGTAATCGACGACGTAAAGCATCCATTACTGATGTTTAGGTGCAAATATCCCATTAGATCCGACCCCCCCCCTTCCCGGAAGTATTGCAGTCTAGTTAAACATCGGTCCTTAAAATTTTAACATCATTCAGTTTCAAACTCGAACCAAGTTGTTTCTGAATATAACCTAAATCTTAAACTCCAAGCTTTTGTTAACGTAACGGTCATTTAAGTTTATACCAAATCATTATGGGTGACATCAAGTGTATTTCTTCAAGTCCACAATCTGCATCGCAACGGTCCGCCGATATTTTTGATATTGAGCATGATGCTCAATACAAAAAAATCAAAATCGAGGAATCCAGTGAAGTGACTTCATCCGACACGTTTTTGCCGACATGTGAAATCGACGGTAATCTTATTTTTCGTCCAGTGAACGTTGAACGGGTTAAAACGACCATTACCGTCAATATAAAGACAAAAATGGTGCCCAGGAAGAAGGTGGTCCCGGTGCCCGAACCAGTCGTGGAGAAGAAGGTGGAACTGATCAAGGTTCCTAAGCGTGTGAAGCCAAATCTTCAGCAGACACCATTGTGGGTGATGCCGCCAGATTCAAAAAGCTACGAGAAGTCTAGGCTCTGTTCCATCATGTAAAGGAACCCCATGCACTCGTATAGTGCTAAATTGTAAATATCTTATATATTTTTTTTACCAATGGTGATCATGTATATATTTAAAAATTCTTATTAATTAACTTGAAATAAGGACAAATATACGTGCAATTATTTTTTTTTTATTTTTCGCTCATATTTTTTCATTATTTAAATAATTTTTATACATTTTTTGACGTTTTTTTTTTTTTTTTAAATAAATAATAAAAGCGAGCATTTTTTTTAAATTATAATATTCATTAGTATATTAGCAATAAATATAAGTATCATGTCAATTTTTTTTTATTAAATATTTTTTTTTTCCAATTTTGTATATAATTTTTCGTCAATATTTTTTCTATTTTTTAATAAAAAATTTATTTATTCTAAAAAAATTTTTTTAATTTAAAAATAGTTTTAAGATTCCCCGAATCTTATTGCTTTCAAATAATATTAATTAGTCTCTTTGAGAATAATAATTTTAGCTAAATTTATTATTTAATTTTAATTAAATTTAATTAATATTAATTTATTTTTAAATAATTTTGATTTACTACATTTAAGTAACTATTTATTTAGTGAGATCAAAACTGAATATCGTCGAAAATTGGTGTTGAAGCTAATGAAACAAAACTTATATTTATTTAATTTAACAGTATATTTAGGAGGACAAAATCGGGTACTTTCAAAATTTTATTAAAAAAAAATTATTTATTCTAAATGGTTTTTAAACATTCAAAAATAACTTTTGTAAATATAATTAAAAGTTATTTAAAATTTTTTTTTTGTTAAACTTTTTTAAAAATCAATTGTCAGAAAAAAATTTGACCGTGTGTAGATTTTTTTTAAAGAATCTCGTGATTGTTCAATGTACAAAATGAATAAGTTCGCAAGTTAATAATTGATTTGTCTAATTAAATTTTTATAGTGTTAATCAAAAAAAGCAAAATATTCTAGAGTCAATTTTTGAGTAGAAATTTTAATAAACAGTTAAATTTAAATTATATATATTATACAAAAAAAATGACTTTTTGGCGCAAAAAAAATTTTCTACTATAAAATGAAAAAAAAAAAAAAAAAAAAGTCTTTTAGGACTCGAAAAATTGTTTCGCGCCAAGAAATATTCTCTCGCCGCAAAAAATTTTTTCTTGGCTAAAGAAAACTTTTTCTCGCTCCAAGGAAATTTTGATTTAAAATTTTTAAAGCATAAAATGTCTTAGGGCAAATAGAAATTATTCACGCCAAAAAATCATTTCTTTCTGTGTAATTTTTGGTATAATATTCAGACAATCACGTCATAACTGTAGGTCGCTCGTTAATATTATCAATATACTTCTGTAAAAATACACTGTCAAAAAACAAGAATGAATTCGGATTTAGCGTTAATCCGAATTCACTCTGCCACTCGGAGTTCCGGAGTTTTAAAAGAAATCACTCTGTATGCGGAGTGAATTAAAAGTTTTTCTAAATTATTAAGCTGTGTGTGTGCGAGTGCGTGTGTGCGCAAATATGCGCGTGGCTTTGGATCTGTGTGTGTGTGTGTGTGTTAGTATGTGCGTGTGTGTAAATATATGCGTTCGTGTGTTCGGATGTGTGTGTGCGAAAGCATGTTTGTACCAATTTGTGCGTGCGTGTTTTCGGATGTGTGTGTGTGTGTGTGTGTGATTATGTGCGTGTGTGTAAATGTATGCGTTCGTGTGTTCGGATGTGTGTGTGCGAGAGCATGTTTGTACCAATTTGTGCGTGCGTGTTTTCGGATCGGTGTGTGTGTGTGTGTGTGTGTGATTATGTGCGTGTGTGTAAATGTATGTGTTTCTGTGTTCATATGTGTGTCTCCAAGAGCATGTTTGTACCAATTTGTGCGTGCGTGTTTTCGGATGTACGTGTGTGTGATTATGTGCGTGTGTGTGTGTGTGTGTGATTATGTGTGTGTGTGTAATTATGTGCGTGCGTGTTTTCGGATCCGTGTGTGTGTGTGTGTGTGTGTATGTGTGTGTGTGTGTGTGTGGGTGTGTGTGTGTGTGTGTGTGTAAGTGTGTGATTAATTCTGGAACTTAGAAAAATTTTGGTTCTGAAATTGTGCAAGGTCAAAACTTGATTAAATCTCGGACTTAAAGTAAATGTCTCAATACCGGAAAGACGAAGGGTATGTGACTGATTTGTATTGTTTTAAAAATGTTCAAATAAATTATAAACTAAAATGATTCATTACATCGTATAGAATAGACATTGACTAATTGAGAAATAATCAAATAAGGTAATTTTTCTCAAATTTAATAGAAAAAAAAAATTTTTTTCTATGACACCTCAAAGACCTAATACTGGAACGCTGAAATAGCCTTGTCCCAATACGGGAATTCGGTTCTCCTAATACCGGAACAGTAAATTAAACAAGTTATTTTTCGCATTTATTCGTGGTGAAAATATGAATTATTATTAAATAATATTAATGTAAAACGAGTATGAATGTAGCAGACATCAGAGAACTTTAAAATTATAAATAAATAAGATAAATAATTAAAATAATAATATTTACAGGATTTACGATTGCAAATACATTTTAAGCCGATTTTTTATATTACTAGGGCACACTTGGTAATTCCCAAGCACTTAGTCCTGCTTCCTAGACCTTAACATCCCAATGTTACTATTTTAAGAGTATTCTTAAAAGCATCTGCTCCATAAAAATGGCTGCTGTACAGCTAATTTTTTCTTGTATAATTGCAATCCCGTCTCCTTTACAAAGTTTCCTCTACGGTTAAAATATTATGGCTCTAATACCTTAAGCCCCTCATAAATCATAACTTCCTTGTTCTCAAGTACCCGCATTGCTCAACTCTGACCTCCCTACCTAAACTCCATCGGTCCCAGTTAAATGCCCACCTCCAAACCTAGCCAAGTACCAATGGCAAGACACATTATCCCTCTTTCTACCTTCTTGCCCTTAGCTGCCCAATGATTTCCTCGCATTTTTCCTTGGTCACTTTTCGCCACTAAAATAAATCCGCCTCCAAAAAACTTGAATTATTTTTAAATATAATTTTTCGTATCAGTAACTCACCAGACTTGTAAAGAGCAGCAAGATCAGTTAAATAAAGTACCTAAGATCATTGTATTTTTTTTGGTTTTCATTACTCGAGCCAGACTCGCATTTATGTTTTTGTATTTACTATAAATCATCGCATTAACCATTATCAAATTACTGCCATTACTGCGGTAAACTAATCACGGTACAGAACATTGGTCCTTCGAGCCGGATAACGTGAAAATAAAAAATAATTTATTTTACTGTAATTGCACAGTCGTTTCCGACTTTTACGTAAGTGCGTTTTTTCATGATGAGAGTTTAAGTGTTAACCATACTCATTAAGTTTGTGATCATAACTTCATCAAGCAGTTACTCATCTCAAAAGTAAAAGTTTTATATGCAATAAATTATTTTGCATATTTTATCTCGAGCATCAGACCTTGTAATCGAGATTTCATCATCAGCAGATTTACGGCAGAGTCAAACTCATCCAAGGGACAGTGAGCAACCGGCCTGAGGTCCATAATCATCAGCTTTTACAATTATCATCGGATTTTCAACGCCATTGTGACGCATTGTCATAAATCAACTTCTCAACTATCGACAAGTAAGTCAGTTGAATCACCAATATTTCCTACCATTAGTGTATTTTCCATACCATTCATATTTTGCTTCCTGCAATCGCGAGAATTTACATTTGTGCTCTGCTTTCGATCTTTTTTATCATTTATTTGCATTTATTACTGATCAAACATGGCTGAAGCACAAATTAAGGCTTTATAATGTAAGCGAGGTGCAGCAAAGCGTTCATTAACTATGTTCGAAAATTTCTTAAAACGGTTTAATCCGGAGGAAGACTTTCCAGTCTTAAATAAAAGGTTCTCTGAATAAAAGAAAACCCCCGAAATCTTTCTAGAATTCCAAAATGAATTAGAATTATTAGAAGGAGGAAAGGACGAACAAAAACTGGCTGAAGTTCATCAGCATAAAGTTCAATTCGAGGAAGCCTATTTCGAAGCATACAAGATCGCGCATAAGCATTTGTTTCCAGGACCTACAAGTTCTGCTCGAACCGCATCCTCCATTCCGGAAATTTCTATTCTTAATCCACCAATTATATCTGCTAATTTAAATCAATTGCCAGCAAATATCAATCCTGGATCGCCGGGTGATCACGAACAAATTTCAACACGATCTCAGACGCGTGAATTAGCTTCTCCGGGCATTCATGAACAAATCGCACATCAAAATCAAGCGCGTGAATCCTTTCCTCTGCCCGCTACTGAGCAAATTTCACATCACAATCAAACACGCGAATCATCTGCTCCGCATTCAGACCACTCCGTCATCGCCACACCAAGTTATTATAACCCCAACTACTTCGGTTTGCCTTCTGTGGAACTGCCTAAATTTGGTGGGGCCTTCGACGAATGGATAGGTTTTCATGATTTATGGTAGGAGAAGCGGCTAGTGTAATCTCTTCCATTGAAGCCTCAGCTCAAAATTATGAGCTGGCTTGGAATTTACTAAAAGATCGTTATGATAACAGAAAACTAATGCGGGAAAAATATATTCAAGCAATACTGGATATTTCTCAAATATCAAAAGAGTTTTCAACGCAAGCTTTCGTGGATCATTTACAAAAAAATTTGCGTGCGCTCAAAACTTTAGGAGAGCTTATTGATGGGTGGAACTCCATTCTGGTGGTTATTCTTCGTAATAAATTACCAAATTCGCTTCGTGATCGATGGGAAGAACATAGCAATAGCTATCCTAATCCCACCATCGATCAATTTATTGCTTTTTTAGCACGGCGTCCTCAATTCGAAGCCACGCGTGCTCAGGCGTATAGTTGGAAGCCAGATAGCCAAAAATCTAACTCTCGAGCTCCGTCACAGCCAAAACAAGCTTTCGCGTTAGAGGTATCTCCTGGCCGTTGCCTTCACTGTTTAGACGATAATCATTACATTAATTCCTGCGCCAAATTTACCGTTTTAACTCCATTCGCCAGGTATGAAACTGCCAAAAGGAACGGTTGGTGCACTAACTGTTTGCGTAATACGCACCAATCGTCTCAATGTACTGCTAGCAAATGTCGCATCTGTGGCCAGCGTAATAATACGCTTCTGCATTTTGAAAAGCTCAACGCTTCCTCTCAAAAAAATAGCGGAAATAACTATAACAATAATAATTATAACAATGGTAACCATAACAATCATAATAATCACAATAGCATCAATCAAATTAATACAGCCAGTCAGAGTGAATCAAGTGCGCAGGCGCAGACTTCTCGCGTCAACTTGCACGCGCTTGTATCCTCCGAGGCCCTACTGGCCACCACCATAGTGGATATCATGAATCCACAAGGAATTTCAAAGGCATGCTGTTTTTTTGGATGCCGGTTCCCAGGCTCATTTTATTACTGAAGCTACAGCTAACTTTCGAAAGCTTGACCGAACTGAAGTTAACATATCGGTCAGTGGTGTCGACGATCTAAGTACAAATATCAAGCACGCCACTCGCGCTATCATAAAATCGCGATTCAATAAATTTTCTACAAATATTGAGTTTTTGATAATTCCGCAAATTAGCAAAGCAATGCCGTCGGCTTCTATTGATCTCGCTGGGCTAGAAATACCGAAAAATATCGTTTTAGCTGATCCAGAGTTTTGTAAACCTTCCTCAGTAGATGCACTTATAGGAGTCAATCTTTTTTACAAGCTTTTAAGTGACGGACAAATTAAATTGAAAAATCACCCGGAGGCCATTTTGCAAAAAACTCAGCTTGGCTGGGTAATCGCTGGTGGTTTAAATTCTTCGTTTAAGAAACCAAATTTATCATGCCATCTTATTTTCAACAACCAAGTTAATGATACTAATCTCACCCGATTTTGGGAAATAGAAGAGCTTCCCGCGGCAAAAGTTCTGTCCCCTGAAGAGCAGTTGTGTGAGGAGCATTTTCTTCGCAATACTACCAGAGAATCATGGTTCGGCTGCCATTTAATGATAATGTAAACAAACTTGGTGCTTCATACCCTTCAGCCTTGCGGCGTTTTCAATCACTTGAGAAACGTTTGGTGCAAGATAAAGAAATTGGAAATGAGTACACTGCCTTTTTGCAAGAATATCTAGATTTGGGTCACATGTCGCTTGCAACCGAGTCAAATGTTAAGGACTCGGACTTTTATCTTCCTCACCACACTGTAGTTAAAAAAGACAGCCTGACTACCAAAACTCGGGTCGTCTTTTACGCTTCTGCTAAAACTTCTAGCGGAATATCCCTAAATGACGCTCTCATGGTCAGCCCTAAGCTGCAGGACGACTTATTTATTTTGCTTATTAGATATCGGTCTTATACTATTGTTCTTACTGCAGATATAAAGAAAATGTACCGTCAAATTCGGGTACATCCTGACGATACCAAATATCAAAAGATATTATTTCGAGGCAATTTTTCTAAACCTATTTCTACGTACATACTTAATACCATCAATTACGGCACAGCATGCGCTTCTCATCTTGCCATTCGTTCTCAGCAGCAGCTCGCTAGCGACGAGGGTTACGCTTATCCTCACGCTGCCGTAGCCCTAAAGCGCGATTTCTACGTTGACGACCTTCTTACTGGCACAAATACTATTCCGGAAGCCGAAGTGTTACGCGATGAGCTAAACGAAATTTTGAAAAAAGGTGGCTTCAACTTACGAAAGTGGGCTTCAAATGAGCCCTTTCTCTTATATAAGTGCTACGAGCACCCAGTCACGACTCATATGTCACTTGACCCAGGCACGTCTATCAAAACTCTAGGCATTCATTGGAACGCCAGAGAGGACAGCATATTTTATAGCGTAAATGTCTGTAAGCTAAAAACAGCCACTAAACGCTCCATTTTATCTCAGATAGCCAAACTGTTCGATCCTTTGGGCTTGCTAGGTCCCGTCATATTACATGCAAAAATGATTATGCAATCCTTATGGAAAACTGGCGTCGCGTGGGACGAATCAGTTCCAGTCAACTTGCACACGTCATGGACTGCTTAGGTGGAGCAGCTTCCATTGATTTCTGATCTACGTTTCGTTCGTTGCATTACCATTGCTGACTCAATTAACGTTCAAATTCATGGTTTCTGTGATGCCAGCGAAAAGGCGTACGGTGCCTGCCTTTACTTACGATCGATGGATCAAGATGAAAAGATTCACGTGAAATTAATTTGTTCTAAATCTCCAGTGGCTCCGGTAAGCTCGATTTCATTGCCTCGCCTAGAGCTTTGCGGTGCTCTTTTTTTTGCTCGCTTATTCCATACCGTACAACAAGCAATCTTAATTAACATCGATGAGATTTTTTTGTGGTCTGATTCTACAATAGCCTTGCATTGGCTAAACGCGCCCCCGCATCGCTTAAAAACATTTGTCTCAAATCGCGTTGCTGAAATTCAGAGACTAAGAAGCGCTTGCCATTGGCGTCATGTTGCCTCACTTGATAACCCCGCGGATCTTGTATCTCGTGGCCAACTCCCATCTGAGTTCGTCCAAGGAGAGATCTTGCAACGATGTCCTTCCTGGCTTTGGAAGGAGCAAGTATTGTGGCCTAAGACTATTTTAGCTCATATCGATCTGCCTGACTTAAAACCTGATATCTCCATCGACACTTGCATGAAGCTAGAATTACGCGGTCATAATTTGATTGAGCGATACGAATCATTTGAAGAGCCAACTCGCCTCGTCGTTCACCTTCTTCGCTTTATTAATAACTTAAGATGCACGGAGCCACAGCGTATCCGCGACCACTTAACTCCTGTAGAAATGAAGGCTGCCCGCGATACCATAGTCAAAATGGTCCAGATGGCTTCTTTTGCTACCGAAATAAATTGTTTGAAAAAGGGTATTCCTATCCGCGATGGTAGTAAATTAATTCCCTTAAATCCCTTCCTTGACTCCAATGGCCTTCTACGGGTAAGCAGCAGACTTGCTTTATCGGAGTTACCTGAGGGGCAGCGTCATCCAATGGTACTTCCCAGTGATCACCACATCACACGCACTATCATACGCGAAGAACACGTACGCCTGAATCACGCCGGGACTCAAACTACTTTGTACTCTTTGCGCCAAGTTTACTGGCCTCTAAACAGTCGTAACATTACTCGGAAAATCATATATAAATGTTTAAAATGTTTTCGAACCAAACCTAAGCTCGCTGATCACATAACGGGTGATTTACCTTCCTATCGGGTATCCCAATCACGTCCTTTCCTGCACGTTGGAGTTGATTATTGTCGGCCGCTATATATGAAAGAACGAAAGCATCGTAATCGTCAAAAACTCAAGGTCTATGTCGCTGTTTATGTATGTATGTCTACGAAAGCGGTTCACCTCGAATTAGTCACCGATCTTACTACGGAGGCATTTATAGCCAGCCTCAAGCGCCTTTTTGCAAGGCGTGGAAAGTCTACCGATATTTATTCAGACAATGGCACCTATTTTGTAGGTGCCAGTCGTGAGCTCAATGAGCTATACGCTTTGCTTCATTCCTCAGAACATAAAACTCCAATGCAGCATTTTATGCATCAACGAAAGATTAATTGGCATTTTATCCCCCCCAGGGCACCTCATTTTGAAGGGCTCCGAGAGGCTGCAGTTAAATCCTTTAAAAAACATTTTATAAGAACTGTAGGAGATACTCTGTTAACCTACGATCAGTTGGAAACGTATCTTATAAAAATAGAGGCAATACTAAATTCTCGTCCGATTTCCCCATTATCATCCGATCCTAACGACCTCCTGCCTTTAACACCTGGCCATTTCCTTATTGGTGGTCCACTGACAACTTTTCCACAGGTTGATTTCACTGACACCCAGTCTAACTGGTTGTCTGCGTGGCAGCATGCTCAACAAATGAAGCAACACTTTTGGAAGCGATGGTACAAGGAGTACCTGCATCAGCTCATCATGCGTCCGTCTCATTGCCAATAATCATCCAATTTAAAAGTAGGCACGCTGGTTTTGATTTCAGAAGACTATCTGCCACCGCTTCAATTGCCCGTAGGTCGCATTATTGCAGTTCATCCCGGTCGAGACGGTGTCGTACGAGCCGCGACGATCAAAACCGCTAAAGGAGAATACGAGCGCTGCACCAAGAAGCTGTGCCCGCTACCATTCGAAGACGACTCCACAGCTCATCAAGATTGAACTAAATAGTTCAAGGGGGGCAGCATGTTTCGTCGCAACCTTGCCATATAATTTAATTTAAAACCTTATTTTTATATTGATTCATTTACATATTTTTAACTTTACTCATGCAAACAGAATTTATTATATTTAAGAAAAAATGATAGTTTATTACTCTGGGAAATATTTTTAATCTTACTAAGTTATATTTTACAACACTTCCATGTTTTGTCACTGAAATTTCTTATCGTAAGGAAACGATTGCAAATACATTTAAAGCCGATTTTTTATATTACTAGGGCACACTTGGGAATTTCCAAGCACTTAGTCCTGCTTTCCAGACCTTAACATCCCAATGTTACTATTTTAAAAGTATTATTAAAGGCATCTGCTCCATAAAAATGGCTGCTGTACGGCTAATTTTTTTTTTGTATAATTGCAATCCCGTTTCCTTTCCAAAGTTCTCTCTACGGTCAAAATATTATGGCTCTAATCCCTTAAGCCCCTCATGCAAAGTTTTTTACCAGTTATACTATAAATTAAGATTCTCTTTCATTTTGAATATAAACTTATAATAATAAATTTCTGTATTTATAAAAATATCTAACAGATGATGATAAGAAACTGAATGAATTGAAGGTAGAAGCCAGAGGATAATAATTGATTTTTCTCAGAATGTTTGTTCAAAAAAGTCTCAGTTACTTAGATGCATTATCAGAAGGAAAGGAGGAGGATGAAGTTAAATTTTTTTTAAGTAATATCTATATGTTAATTGAGGCTAATTTATTTATTAAATAAATATTATTTTATATCAATGTGTAAAAAAATATCAAACTTTCATTAATTTTTTGTTTTTATTGTTTATCATTATAATTATAAAAAAAAATTTCAATCTTTTTTTGATCGAATATTGATCAAAATCAGACTAAAAATAATTGACAGAAAAAGTCGGATTGTGAAGTGAATAAGAATAAAAACAGACTGAAAATGATTGAAAATAAGTCTGAAAATAGTCTAACCAAGGAATAGTAAGGGTAAAACTAGATTAAAATTTACATATTAATTAAATATCAATAAAAAATAAAATTTAAGAAAAATAACTTAAAATTTTTAGTTTATTGAAAACAGATTAAATTTTCCGACGCCGGTATACCCGTATGACTGCTGCCTACTCGAGGAAAAAGTACATTGTATTGAAGTACAGGTATAGAACATTTGAGGTAATGATATTTTGAAACCATTAAATATTGGATACATTGTTTATATGATATTATCTATTGACCAAAATATATGTTTACTTGTACAAAGCACCCTAATAAATAACTTAAGTACTATATCTGTCTGGCTTCTATAGTGAACAATTGGTAACTAAGTTAGGATTGAAACGTTTATGGTAATCACTTCCGTGGCAGAATGATTTCACAATACTTCGTACAAACGAATAAGCTGATGAAATTCCATAAGTATTTGTTGAATTTCAAAAAATTTTAGAGACGGTATTTATTGTTGAAAAAAATTGTTAGATTGAAAAAAAAAGTCGATCGAATATTCTGAGTACTTATCGTATGTTTTATAAGGGATGATGCATTTAATGCTTCATCTAAATGTTGCTACTCACTGCGCTGACCACTCACGTCACGTGAAGTCACCCCTATTCAAAAAGTTCAAAAAAAATATGTCAAAATATAAAAAGTCTATATTTTAAGTATGAAAATAAATATGTTTCTAATAGCAGACTTTTGGCAGATTTTTGTACTTATATGTTTCAAATATATTCACAATCTATCTTAGAATATATTCAACTCATATGTATGAAAATATAAAAAAAATATATTTAATAATGTATGTATAAAATTATAACAAAGATATTAGTATATGATGGAAAAAAAAATATATAATATATATTTTTGAATTTTTATCCTCCTGATTGAAAAAAAAAATAATTTTATCCACGCTAGGTGTATATCTATATGTAAGTCCCCATTTAACTTTTGTTTAATTATTTCATATCATTTTTTCTTAATTAGGAATATTTTTAACTTCCCGCTAAGAAAATCGACGATTTTCAAAATTTCGGGAAGTTATTGTTTTCACCCCGATTTTCGAAAATCGAGTTTTCATCAGATGTCGACATTTTGAGGTCCTAGGAAGCTATTCTGACTATTTTCAGAATGATGCCCGAGTGTGTGTATGTGTGTGTGTGTGTGTGTGTAAACTCTTTGTAACTTTTGAACTAATGCATCGATTTGGATGGTTGCGGTGGCAATCGAAAGAGCTTGTTAGCTATTAACTTTCCTGGAAATTTCAGATTATTTGATAGAATAGACTCGAAAATATTTACGAATTACAAAAAAAAAAAGGTTTTTTTTAGTTTTTTATTGATTTCTCAAAAACGACTCATACGATCGACTTTAAAATTTAGTCAGCTCTAGAAGTCAATAAAACGCGTCGATTGCCACCTCAAACATCAAAATCAGATGATTCGTTCGAGAGTTATCGCGGGAGGAAGAAATGGTGAAAAACGGTTTTTTCTAAATATTTTCGAAACGACTGACGCGATCGATTTCAAATTTTGATCAGCTCTAGAATTTAATAGAACGCGCCGATTGCCACGTTAACTATCAAAATCAATTGATTAGTTCGAAAGATATCGGCGTTGAAAAGTTAAAAAAATAACATTTTATGTTATTTTTTCCGGATAAATCATAATATAACGTACTAAAATGTGCCTGATATCATACCAACTCATCTTCTTTATGGTTTTTTTTGATCATATAATGTCATCAAACTTGGTTTTTATTTTAAATCATATTATCAACAAAAAAATCGATAAAACGTAGTTTTTAATATTTTTATCGGATATTTCATATTTTATTGTTTCTTACATGAGTCAAAATTTATTTAAATCTTGATTTTGATCCCCGACATTGATTTCTGCCTCAATACACTTATTTGACTGAACAAAATCAGGAACTAAATTTTAAAAACCGCTTCATTGACGATTTTCGATTCTTAAATGTTCAAACTTCAGCATAACAGGTAACTTGTTAGAGCTTAAAAAGATCGTAAAAAAACATTTGCATGTGATAGCATTTTCGAGCTCAAAGAGCTCAAAAATATATCTACACTAATGTTTTCGAGCTCTTTGAGGTCGAAAACAGCGTGAAGTTTTGGGGCTGGCCCGCAGGGTCAACCGACAGACCGATTTTTTTTATGTATCCTAAGATATACTTTGAATATATTCATGTTTTTTAATAAAGAGGGAATTTGTAAATTACATTAAATCCATAAATCGAGACTTTATCTTAGACCTAACCATGAAAAAAAAAATCGGTCTGTCGGTTGACCCTGCGGGCTAGCCCCAAAACTTCCCGCCTATTTCGAGCTCCTTGAGCTCAGAAAATTGTTGTAGATACATTTTCTCTTCGAGCTCGAAAATAATTTTGTATGAAAGAAAACGTTTTTTACGATTTTTTTTCAAACGATATCTCTCGACCGAATAAACCGATTAAGACGTTCAAGGCGACAATCGACATGTTTTATTGAGTTCTATAACTGATCAGATTTTTGAATTGATTCATCAATTCGTTTTTGAAATACTTTCAAAATACAAAAAAAAAAAATTTGGAATTAATCGGGTCAGTCATTTCGAAAATATTTGGAAAAAACCATTATCCACCATTTCTTTCTCCCGCGATATCTCTCGAACAAATTAACCGATTGAGATGTCTGAGGAGGCAATTGGCGCGTTTTATAAAATTCTAGAGCTGATCAAAATTTGAAATCGATCACGTCAGTCGTTTCAAAAATATTTAGAAAAAACCATTTTTCACCATTCCTTTCTCCCGCGATAACTCTCGAACGAATTATCTGATTTTTATGTTTGAGGTGGCAATCGACGCGTTTTATTGAGTACTAGAGCTGATTAGATTTTGAAGTAGATCGTATAAGTCGTTTTTGAGAAATCAATAAAAAACTAAAAAAAAATTTTTTTTTTTTCGTAATTCGCAAATACTTTCGAGTCTATTGGATCAAATAATCTAAAATTTTCAGGAAAGTTGATGGCCAACAAGCTCTTTCGATGGCGACCTCAACCATCCAAATCGATTCATTAGTTCAAACGTTACAAAGAGTTTACATACATACACACACACACACATCCGAAAACACGCACGCACAAGTTGGTACAAACATGCTCTCCAACACACACATTCACACACACGCACACACACATACATACACACACTCGGACATCATTCTGAAAATAGTCAGAATAGCTTCCTAGGACCTCAAAACGTCGACATCTGATGAAAACTCGATTTTCGAAAATCGGGGTGAAAACAATAACTTCCCTAAATTTTCGAAAATCGTCGATTTTCTTAGCGGGAAGTTAAAAAGCCATTTTCATGGAATTTCATCAGCCCATTTGTCATACAAAATATTATAAAATCGTTTTCTCACGAAATGGATTTTCATAAACGTTTTAATGCTAACTTTGTTACCAATTATTCATTATAGTCGCCAGACAAGTAAAGTACTCAAGTTATTTATAAGGGTACTGTGTATAAGTATACATGTATTTTGGTTAATAGATAATATCGTATAAACAATGTATCAAATATTTAATGCTTTAAAAATGTCATTACTTGGAATATTCTATACCCGTACCTAAATAAAATGTATTTTTTCCTAGAGAAAGCAGCAGACATACACAGGTATAATTATGTCGCCGGATATTCCCTTACCTTATCTGCACAAATCCTTAGGATTAATATTAAAATAAGTCTAAATGGGAAAGTAATGAACGATGTAAAGTAGCTATTAACCCTTACCATAAAGATCTAATTACTGATGTTACGGTGCAAATGTCCCATTGGATTCAACATCCCCTCCCTGAAATATTGCAGTGCATTTAAACGTCGGTCCTTAAAATTTCAACATCATTGAGTTTCAAAGTCTAGCCAAGTTGTCTCTGGGTATAACTGAAATTTCATACTCCAAATTTTCATAATTGAATTATCATGAGTGATGTGAAGTGTTTAGTGTCGTCAAGTCCACAATCTGCAACTGGGTTCAAACGGTGCGCCGATATTTTTGATGTTGAGCATGATACTCAATACAAAAAACCTAAAATTGAAGAATTCAGCGGAGTGACTCCATCCAACACTTCTTTGCTATCATGTGGACTGGACGGTAATTTAAACTTTCGTCCAGTGAACGTTCAACGAGTTAAAACGACCATTAGCGTCATAATAAAGACAAAAATGTTGCCCAAGAAGAAGATGGTTCGGATGCCTCAACCAGTCGTTGTCGAGAAGGAAGTAGATCTGATCACTGTTCCCAAGCAAGTGAAGCCAGATCTTCAGCGGAGACAATTGCGAGTGATGCAGCCCGTTTCTAAAAGCCACGAGATGTCTGGGCTTTGTTTCATCATGCGAAGAAACGACGTGCACAGATATCGTGTTAATTTGTAAATATCTTTTTTTACATATATATTTTTTTCACGTGTGTGCGTGTGTTCTGGTGTGTGTGTGTACGTGTGTGCAAATATGTGCGTACATGTGTTCAGATGTTCGTGAGTGTGTGTGCGAATGTGTGAGTATGTGTCCATGTGTTCGGGTGTGTGCGTGTGTGTTTGCCTATGAGCTGAACAGTAACGTAATACGCGAGTTTTTACTTCGATTTAATTTAGTTATTTTTTTTTTTTTTTAATAATATTTTTAAAATTTTTCTCCGGAGGGAGTGAATAATTAAAAATCCATTCACTCCAGATTCAATCCGGATTTACTCCGCGAATCTTCACAGTGTAAATGTAATTTTTAATGTATTAATCATTCAAATTACATTTTATCAAGTTGGTCCTTATCACCACCACTAATCTTAAGGTATTAAATACATAAAATCTTAATTCATTAAATTTTTTTACGGTGTCGCGCACTGATTTGAACGACAATCGATTAGGGAGTTTTTTAATAATCAAGGATTGTTAATTATTTTAAATCTAAATAATTTTGGATTTTTAACACAATGTTTAATGCTATTAAATCTCTTTATTTATGACAATAACTATTAATGAAATTTACGATGGTTTACAATGTATAAAAAGATTATTGATTTGAATTTTTTGGGAGCAAGACGTTCGCGTTTGAGTTTTGATTTCTAACTGACTTGTGTGTATTTTTAAAAACTGATTCTTCCCTTTTTTGACGCTAGAATACAAGAATTTCTTTTGCGTCAAGAAGGGATGTTTTAGATATTCAAGAGTGTAATTGGTTAAGACATTTTAAGTAGGAGTAACTGGGTGTGGACTAATAGATGACGTAGGTTGTAACGTATTAGAGAAAAATAAAATAGAGAGAGAGCGAGAGTAAGCGCAAGACCCAAAGGGTCCACGAGCGTGGGACGTAAGCAAAAAAAAAGGGTCTATAGCTTACTTCGCGTAGTGAGGTCATAAATAATATTTTATTACCATCCGAAGGATATTTGAGTTGGTTTAAAATAAGGATTACATATAAAAAAAAAGAAAAAGTTTCAAAAGATAAATTTCTAGTAAACTCATAAAAATTTGGAAAATAAGGTATTTTAATATGAGAGTAAACGCACAGTAAACTCATAAAATTTAGAAAGCGTGTGACTGAAAACTAAAATTTTGGCTAGCAGATGTTGAAGGATAAGATTTTGGAAAATTATGTTTTAAATTTTGCGTTTTATGATTATTTTTTGTGAGAAAATAATTTTGTGTAGTTACGTGTGTTTTGGTACGGAACATACGGAAACGGTCTATGATCACGATCATTTGTAATATGATCATTAACAATTAACAGTGAGCGTATATTAGTCGGTTGGGATTTATTATCTATGTATTTCTTAATCCTTGATATTTTTCTACACGGTCAGAAATAGTTTTATAAACCACAAAATTTTTTTTAATGACAATGATCAATTTATTTTCTATTATATTCAGTAAGGATTGATCCTGTCTTATGAAAAGTATATACAGATAAATGATGTTTAAAAATAGCTGATGTGATATTTTCATTGCTATGAATATAGTTGGGTGGCCGATGGTGTACCAGCCATAAGCTGATCATAGTGTACAGCGACACTCGACCGAGCATTGGTAGCCGAGCCTCGGTTGATCGTAGATTTTTTTTGAGCATCGGTGACTTTGTATGAAATATTGATTCATAAATTTTTCATTGAGAAAGTTTCTTTCTTATCCTGACCAATCCCTTCCTATCCTAATTTTCCTTTCTCATTTTACAGAAGTGACTAACGCTTCACGTATATAGTTCCGTATGTGCGTGTATGGAAACATACTTTTTTGCTTAACAGCATTATTAAAAATATTTAAAAACGCTACCGTACGATAAACAGTCTGGCTCAATAAATAATAGATAAATTGATCGAAATATGCCATAGGCTCGGATAACTCAACTAGAAGAGCACTCGGCGCGAGAGTTACATGATCCATATTTTCCTGTTCTAAACTATGCATGTTCTGTAATTAATCAATAATGATTTTGGTGTCAACCAATGTCGATTTAATCTTAACGCAATGAGATCAAGATGAAAAATATGGTATCATAAAAATATATATCCATGGATAAGTGTATGTACGTGTGTGCAAATATGTGCGTACGTGTGTTCGAATGTTCGTGAGTGTGTGTGCGAATGTGTGAGTATGTGTCCACGTGTTCGAGTGTGTGCGTGTGCGTTTTTACTTCGATTTAATTTAGTTGTTTTTTTTTTTTAATAATATTTTCAAAATTTTTCTCCGGAGTGAATTTCACTCAGGAGTGCCATGTGCCAGGGCAGCAATGGTTACTATTTTTTTTCTCTGTGTGTAAAAACACATTCTGAAAAGCTTGCTTGTTTCTCACGTATAAGGTAAATGTCCCAATACCGGAACGACGAAGAGTATATGACTGTTTTTTATCGTTTTAAAAATATTCAAATAAATTATAAACCAAAATAATTTATTACATCATATAGAATAGACATTTACCAATTCAAAAATAATCAAATTAGTTCATTTTTCTTAAATTTAATATAAAAAAAAATTTTTTTTCTATGACACCGAAAAGACCCAATACCGGAACGCTGAAATAGCCGTATCCCAACACGGGAATTCGGTTGTCCTAATACCGGAACAGTAAATGAAATAAGTTATTTTTTGCATTTATTCATGGTGAAAATATTAATAATTATTAAATAATATTAATGTAAAACGAGTATGAATGTAGCAGGCGTCAGAGAACTTTTAAATTATAAATAAATAAGAAAAATAATTAAAAAAATAATATTTACAAAAAAAGCACTATTAATTTCAAGATTTTTTGAATTAGCATTTTTTAAAATTTTATATTATTAATTATTTACTCGATTTATTAATAATTTTGAACTTGTCTGATGTCTGCTATATCAAACCCATAATGTAAAATGTATTTAAAATTTTAAAATGATTGAATATTAAATTAAAATAAATATTTTGAACTAAAGAATAGAAACAAAATAAATCATTTGAGGTTATACTAGAAAAATCATTAAAAAAAAAAACTAAGAACAAAAATTTATTCTTTATAATTCAAATTAGCGTTTATCAATGCTTAATCTATTTCTTATAACAATCATACATACTGCATTAAATATTAGGGCTCCAGTAATAATTAATGTTGTACTTGATTTAGCCAGTCAATTGAACTCACCGTTAATGTCTGTCGATAACATTAATATGATTGGCTGTTCCGGTACTGGGCACGGGTTCATTTTGGTGTACCAATAGACGAACAGTAAAATTAAAATAATAATACTATTTTTTTCATATTTTTAATATGTTTTCTTGAATTTTATGTCATTCAAGATGCATATACAAAAAAAAAAATTATTGAAAAGTAATTCTATGCTTTTTCTATAAGCTCAAGACCATTGACTGATTTCTTAGCAAAACCATTAAGAGACATGAAAAAGTCATGAATCCGATACTATTGCTCTAATTTACATTTTTTTTTTTATATTTTAATTATTTTCGAAAATCTATTTTATATCTTATTTTTTAACTGAAAGATTAAGGTTCCAAATAAAGAAAGTTTTATTTAGTTTCATCGCGTAAGAGTTGAAATATAATATAATGATTATCAAATCGTTCCGTTATTGGGTCTTGTTCCGGTATAGGGACATTTACCTTACGAGTCCAATTTTCTCGATCTGTTGATTCAAGCACTGTCCGATGATAAAAGGAATATACGCTTCTGTAGTCACTTTGATCTTAGTAATTGCCCTTTTTGGATAACATAAATATAATGACTCTAATCAACTCAGCTTGTGTTTCATCGGTTATCGAACAAAATCTAACTAAAAAGATTCAAAGTGTATAGTTATCATGAGTTTAAAAAGAATGAAAAAAGGGTACTTGCAACAAGTATGTGGGCAAGAAGTATAAGTTCTTTGATATTACTAGGAACGTTGTTTAATTAAAGAAGTAATATGAGCAAATTTGTGAAATAAAGGTTAACTGAGTTCAAAACTTACTTCTAAAAACGAAATTTGGACTTATTTTTTGACAGGGAAGTTGGCTTGGATGTTGCGGTTCAAAAGCTATTTCATTTCATCTAAATCTGAAGTAAGAGTATAAGAATAATCATTTTTCTTGTTTCGAAGTATAGATCGCTATTTATAATTGAATTGAGTTTTTCTTTTTAAAAATTATTAAGCTGAGCTACATTTTTTCACGTGAAAATCATATTGATATTACAAAATTGAGTTTAAAATCCGCTATCCATGCCTTCATACGTCCAAAGACACACATATACACACAATAAATTTGTATGCAAACACATATGCTTTAATCTACATATGAATTCTCTGCTCACACAAACATATACGAGCTCATTCACGCTTATCGGAATTCAAATAAATTTTTATTAGCAATTCATTTGTTGATTGGTATTGTTGAATGTCAATAGACTTTGAAACCATTTTTCGCAAATTTATTATGTTCGCATCTTGAATGTCTTCCTTACATTATACATCACAATCGTTTCTATTTATCCGATTTAATGTTTTTATGAACCATTATTATATTCTTGTCGAGATAAGTTATGCAGTTATCTTGCAGCCAAGATGAATTACATTCAGTACCTCACAACAAGTCGTAACTTTGCTGAGTATTGATACTAAAAAAAGAAAGTAAATTAATTTTTTAAAAGTACATAATTTTCTACACGGAAAGAAAATTTCACTAAAATCTACGATGTCAACATCGTAATCGTGGACTAGACTTTTATTGGCGTCAATTTTTAAATGTCTTATTTCGAAATTTAATATAGTCTTTGTTAAAATTACGATGTTAAATAGTAAAGAATAAAATCTACATCAGAATTTTAATAAAAAATATAGTAAATTTTGAAATACGACATTTAAAAATGTACGCCAATATAAGTCTAGTCCGAGATTACGATGTTAATTTCGTAAATTTGAGTGGAATTTTCTTTCCGTGTACACGGAGAGAAAATTATAGTAACAGTTACAATATATTATGGGAATGGTTCCCATACTGCATGGTAACTGGTTTTTTTGAAATGTTGATTATACGAACGGCACCCATATATATTATGGTAACCATTCCTATAATTATGGA
This sequence comes from Microplitis demolitor, assembly GCF_026212275.2. Taxonomy (NCBI): domain Eukaryota; kingdom Metazoa; phylum Arthropoda; class Insecta; order Hymenoptera; family Braconidae; genus Microplitis; species Microplitis demolitor. The sequence continues at coordinate 4,844,223 of NC_068552.1, read as the reverse complement.
TATAATTCCCATACGGTATCGGAACAGTTCCTACGCAATTATGGTAATTGTTACTATGTACGTATGGTAATGGTTACTATAATATTATGGGAATGGTTACCATAATATTATGGGAATAGTTACCATAATATTATGGGAATGGTTACTATAATATTATGGGAATGGTTACCATAATATTATGGGAATGGTTACCATAATATTATAGGAACAGTTACCATAATATTATGTGAATGGTTACCATAATATTATGGGTATGGTTACCATAATATTATGGGAATGGTTACCATAATATTATAGGAACAGTTACCATAATATTATGGGAATGGTTACCATAATATTTAGAAATTATAATGATTTTTGTTTGTAATAAGCATTTTTTTTGTATATTTAATCTTTTTGTGATACTAAATTACAATAAAATGGTAACCATTCCCGTAATATTATGGTAATAATTCCCATAATATTATGGTAACTGTTCCTATAATATTATGGTAACCATTCCCATAATATTATGGTAACTGTTCCTATAATATTATGATAACCATTCCTTATATTATGGTAACCATTCCCATAATATTATGGTAACCATTCCCATAATATTATGGTAACCATTCCCATAATATTATGGTAATAATTCCCATATATTATGGGAATGATTACCATAATATTATGGGAATAGTTACCATAATATTATAGGAACTGTTACAATGTGGTTCCAGGATTGGTTCCTATTTGCTTATGGGAACTATTCCTATGAGTATGGTAATCATTACCATGATTCTTTCATATGCGATATGGGAACTGTTACCATAATGATAGGAACTGTTACCATATTTATGGAAACCTTCCCAAAAAGTATGAGTCTATATCCCATAATCCCTAGTAATCATTACCATAACGGTATGAGATGATATTTCATAAACGTACTAGGAACAGTTCCTTCAATTTTTTCTCCGTGTAGTAGGAATTCTCTTAGTATTTCAGTAAAATAAGTACTCAATTTTTTCAACTTTTCGCTATGATATATCTATACTATAGTCGATGATCCTTGAAAAATTTGGGAATTTTTACGCCGATTAGCGAAAATCGACTTTCCATCAGTTGTCGACGTTTCGAGGTCATATAGGCAGCTATTTTGGGTATTTTTCGAATGATATCCGAGTGTTTGTATGGGTGTCTGTGTGTGTGTGTGTGTAAATTTTCTATACCTTTTTAGTCAATCGATCGATTTAGATCGTTCTTGCCACAATCGAAAGAGGTTATCAGCCGTTGAATTTCCTGTTGATTTGTGATTATCCGATCGAATGGACCGAAGAAGAGAGGAATTTAATTCGCTGTTGACTGCAGTATCACTATTGATATTTTAACAATATTTTGTAAATATTTCACTTATTTTTATGAAAAAAATAAAAAATTATAGCGGTCTATGTACATCTATTGTTATTTTGTTTTTAAACCTTAACAGTTTATTTCTATCCGTTTCTTAATACAATTTATTAACTGAAAGATTGTTCTATAGTAGATTTCACGTTTTCATGTAAGTTGAATTAAATTGAAATGTAAAAAAAAATCGGTCTGTCGGTTGACCCTGCGGGCCAGCCCCAAAACTTCCCGCCTATTTCGAGCTCCTTGAGCTCAGAAAATGGTTGTAGATACATTTTCTCGTCGAGCTCGAAAATACTTTTGTATGCCTTTGTTTTCGAAAGAAAACGTTTTTTACGTTTTTTTTTCAAACGATATCTCTCGAACGAATAAACCGATTAAGATGTTCAAGGCGACAATCGACATGTTTTATTGAGTTCTATAACTGATCAGATTTTTGAATTGATTCATCAAGTCGTTTTTGAAATACTTTCAAAATACTAAAAAAAAAATCGGTCTGTCGGTTGACCCTGCGGGCCAGCCCCAAAACTTCCCGCTGTCTTCGACCTTAAAGAGCTCGAAAACATTAGTGTAGATATATTTTCGAGCTTACGAGCTCAAAAATGCTATCACATGCAATTGTTTTTTTATGATCTTTTCAAGCTCTAACAAGTTACCTGTTATGCTGAAGTTTGAAAATTTAAGAATCGAAAATCGTCAATAAAGCGGTTTTTATAATTTAGTTCCTGATTTTGTTCAGTCAAATAAGTGTATTGAGGCAGAAATCAATGTCGGGGATCAAAATCAAGATTTAAATAAATTTTGACTCATGTAAGAAACAATAAAATATGAAATATCCGATAAAAATATTCAAAATTACGTTTTTTCGATTTTTTTGTTGATAATATGATTTAAACTAAAAACCAAGTTTGATGACATTATATGATCAAAAGAAACCATAAAAAAGATGAGTTCGTATGATATCAGGCACATTTTAGTACGTTATAGTATGATTTATCCGGAAAAAATAACATAAAATGTTATTTTTTTAATATTTTAATACCGATATCTTTTGAACTAATCAATCGATTTTGATAATTGACGTGGCGATCGGCGCGTTTTATTGAGTTCTAGAGCTGCTTGAAATTCGAAATCGATCGCGTCAGTCGTTTCGAAAATATTTAGAAAAAACCGTTTTTCACCATTTATTTCTCCCGTGATAACTTTCGAACGAATTATCCGATCTTGATGTTTCAGGTGGCAATCGACGCGTTTTATTGAGTACTAGAGCTGATTAGATTTTGAAGTCGATCGTATAAGGCGTTTTTGAGAAATCAATAAAAAACTAAAAAAAAATTTTTTTTTTTTTCGTAATTCGAAAATATTTTCGAGTCTATTCGATCAAATAATCTGAAATTCTCAGAAAAGTTGATGGCCAACAAGCTCTTTCGATTGCCACCTCAACCATCCAAATCAATTCATTAGTTAAAAAGTTACAAAGAGTTTACATACACACACACACACACACACACACACACACACACACACACACACACACACACACACACACACACACACACACACACACACACACACACACACACACACACACACACACACACACATACACACGTGGACATCATTCTGAAAATAGTCAGAATACCTTCCTAGGACCTCAAAACGTCGACATCTGATGAAAATTCGATTTTCGAAAATCGGGGTGAAAACAATAACTTCCCAAAATTTTTGAAAATCGTCGATTTTCTTAGCGGGAAGTTAAAAATTTTTTCTGTTAAATTTTGAAAGTGGTCTCTCGTGCTTTGGATGTGCCATCTTGCTCCGGTCTTCCCTACTATTTATTTCTATGCGTACACATATGTAGGCCCGCATCAAAAAACTTTATGCAAAAAAATATGATTTAAAATATATGAATGTTATAATGTGATATGTTGAACAATACATAAAATAGTATTTATAGTTTTGTCGCATTAATGTATGATAATATGTAGAAAAAAAAACATACATTGCTGCAATGTATTAATTATATATTTATCAATACAACTTTTTTTAGGTATGTTTAACATATGGGACACTCCACGCCAAATCAATCACTTGTGAACCCGGCCACTTTAGATTTGGCTCAAAATTTTTACTCTTTTTCTACCTCATCAAAAACGTTTCTCATAATTTTTTGAAACTTTTTAACTTAATCAATAAAAAAGGCTATAAATTTTCAATAAAAAATGTTATTTGTATTTTAAATAGCTATAACTTTTCAAAATTTGACTGATGGCATCTTTTGATCAAAAATTTTTGTTGTTGAATGTACTTTTCAAAAAATAATACAAAAAAATTATTGCGACCTATCTTCTTTGTTTTCTTTTATAGATTTTTGAAAGAAATCAAAAATTTTTCGGTTTACCATTTTTGATTTTTTATTTTTTTTTATTATATAAAACTTTGACATTTCCTGCAAATGCTCAAGTCTCTTTAGAGTGATTTTTTTTTCCAAAAAATACAAAAAAATTATTCAGAAAGTTCTTCTATTTTTTGACTTGATTTAAAAAAAAAAATTCAAATTTTTTCGACGACTACTATTTAAAATTATTATTTTTATTTTTTTTTTTCCGAAATTTAGAAGTTATCTGAGCACTTTCGAAAATTGCCAGAATGGTGTCATAAGAAATAATGCTAGTTAAAAATGTTTTTTTTTTATTGTTTTTTTTATTTGGAAAGGAAAATCTAATTCGAAAAAATATGACTGAAATAATTTGAGGATTTGCAGTAAATGTCAAGGTTTTACATAACGAAAAAAAATCAGAAATGGTAAGTATTGAAAAATTTTTGATTTTTTCCAAAAATCTAAAAAAAAAAACGAAGAAGATAGTTAAAAACAATTTTTTCGTATTTTTTTTAAAAATGTACATTTGAAAAAGAAAATTTTGAGAAAAAAGATCTTAATCAGTCAAATTTTGAAAAAATTATAGCTATTTATAATAAAAAAAGCAATTTTTATCAAACATTTATAATTTTTTTTATTGGTTCAGTGAAAAAATTAAAAAAAATTATGAGAAACGTTTTTAATGGGGTAAAAAGACCAAAATTTTTTAGAATCCAATAAAAACTTATGGAATTTCATCAACGCATTTGTTGTACAAAATATTCTAAAATCATTCTTTCACAAAATGGATATTCATAAACGTTTCAATCCTAACTTATTTACCAATTGTTCACTATAGACGCCAGACAGATGTACTACTTAAGTTATTTATCAGGGCGATTTGTATAAGTATAGATGCGTTTTGGTCAAAGGTGATATTATATGAATAATGTACCCAATATTAAATGGCTTCAAAATGTCATTACCTCTAATGTTCTATACCTGTACCTAAATAAAATGTACTTTTTCCTAGAGAAAGCAGCAGACATACGCATGTATAATTATGTCGCCGAGTAATCCCGTGTAACAGGGTAATTTTCAACCTTGCCAAGTTTGGCCCCTTTATTAATTGTTGTTAATAAGGGCGCCACTGGAAGATAAGACTTGGCCTTCCAGTACCGGAGATGTTATATTAAATTAATTTCAGGGTCGTTGAATATTATGAGAGTAAGATAGGATGAGGAATTAAATTTATTACACAATAATTTATCAATATAATTCACAATTTATTTATAACAACAAATTTTACCCACCGGGTTTAACTTATAATTAATTTATTACTCAGACGTCCACCGGATTTCATTACATTAAATACTTGATCCCCTGCACTTTATGAATTTAAAATAATAAATTGGCCCCTGGCCTCGATCCCCTGGATCTATTCAAAATTCAGTCCCCTGGACTTATTACTATAACTTGGCCCCAGGCCTGATCCCCTGGATCTTAAATAAAATTTAGTCCCCTGGACTTTATATTAAACAAAATATTCAATTGGCCCCTAGCCTGATCCCCTGGATCTAATTAAATTTTAGTCCCCTGGACTTTAATACTGGCCACCGGCCTGATCCCCTGGATCTATTAGAATAAAAATTGGCAACTTGCCAGATCCCCTGGATCCAATTATTTCCAAAATATTTAATTAAAATTTCCCCTGGAATTATTTCATTTCACACACACACACACACACACGTTGAATTTATCTTTCTCTTGTCCACTTGACTTAATTCACACACACACACACACACCGAATTTAATTTATATAAAATTTTCTCACTAATATTTTAAATTTTCTTAATTTAATTAAATTTTATTTCCTCTTTTATTCTATCAATTAATTAATTTATAATATTTTCCAGTAAAATTTTATCTATCCAGTAATATAATTTCTGACTCGAGTAACTGACGCTATCTCTTTCTAATTCGCGCGTCTCAGTCTGTCTCTCTCTTTTTTGTGTCTTTTCTTCGCGTTAACTTTACATTTTTCTTTAACCAATTTACGAATTTTTACAAATTTTACTGACATAAATTTGTTCTACTTGAATTTGAATTAATTAATTTTCCAATATTTCCTGATCACTCTTCACAGCACTCGGTTATCTTAATCTTATTAATTCTTATAGATATATATATGAAATTTTGCTTATTAATTATTACCGATTAAATTATATTAAAATTTTATTTGACTTAAACTATTCTAATTTCTGGCTCCACGCCGAGAAATTTTTTTTATTCTTTATAATTCAAAATTCTGGCCTCTCTGCCGAGAATTTTTTTTTTTTCGACGGACCGTGCAATTAATTACTAAAAGAATTCTGGCTTCTGCCGAGAATTCTATTTCGTCCGGAAGGACTCAGAAATGGCGATTGCCCACGAATACAAATTCTTAATTATTACGAAATTTACTTGTTAATAAATTGTGGCTACTGCCGACAATTTATTTACCTTTCTTATTCCTCCGTGGCGTTCCTGCTTTCCCTCAGTCTTTACACTGCCGATTTCCTTGTTCCTTCCAATCTCCCAACTCTCCTTTTTTTAATATAATTATTTGTTGTAGAATCTGTGAAAAATTCAATACAAATCAGTTCCTTTTATCTTAAATTGTATCGGCTTCCTGCCGGATACAAGAATTTCAATTTGATTTAATTAACTATAGCTTCTGGAAGGTTCCACTCTAACCTCTCCAGAGCTTATTTAATTACCTTTTGAATTGACGTATAGTTCCAGCTGGTCTTCTTGCCGGTCCGTCCGACTCTGTCCAAATTCATCTCGTGCACTCATTAATATCTAAGTCCGAGACCCTTCGGCTATTTTCGAAAATTTTCCCACTCATCTAAGTTCCTAAGTAGAGAGGGAGGCTGAGTCTCAAAAATTGGCGTTTTCCGGGGACCAGTCGATAAACTAGATTACGGGGTTAATCGATTTTCGATAACTAACCAACCGCGGGGAATTCCAGAAACATTTTAATTTAAATTATTTGAATAAGTTTAATTTTACCCCGTAGCACCCGTTTATTATCTGCACAAATTCTTAGGATTTATATTTAAATAGGTCTAAATGAGAAAGTAATGGACGACGTAAAGCATCCATTACTGATGTTTAGGTGCAAATGTCCCAATAGATCCGACCCTTCCCCCTTCACAGAAGTATTGCAGTCTAGTTAAACATCGTTCCTTTAAATTTCAACATCATTCAGTTTCAAACTCGAACCAAGTTGTTTCTGAATATAACCTAAATCTTAAACTCCAAGCTTTTGTTATCGAAACATATCATTTAAGTTTACATCAAATCATTATGGGTGACATCAAGTGTATTTCTTCAAGTCCACAATCTGCATCCAAACGGTCCGCCGATATTTCTGATATTGAGCATGATGCTCAATACAAAAAAATCAAAATCGAGGAATCTAGTGAAGTGACTCCGTCCGACACGTTTTTGCCGACATGTGAAATCGACGGTAATCTCATTTTTCGTCCAGTGAACGTTGAACGGGTTAAAACGACAACAACGGTCAATATAAAGACGAAAATGGTGCCCAGGAAGAAGGTGGTCCCGGTGACTGAACCAGTCGTGGAGAAGGAGGTGGAACTGATCAAGGTTCCTAAGCGTGTGAAGCCAAATCTTCAGCAGACACCATTGTGGTTGATGCCGCCAGTTTCAAAAAGCCACGAGAAGTCTGGGCTCTGTTCCATCATGTAAAGGAACCCCATGCACTCATATAGTGCTAAATTGTAAATATCTTATATTTTTTTTTTTACAAATGGTGATCGTGTATATATTTAAAAATTCTTATTAATTAACTTAAAATAAGGACACATATACGTGCAATTATTTTTTTTTTTATTTTTTGCTCATATTTTTTCATTATTTTAATAATTTTTATACATTTTTTGACGTTTTTTTTTTTGTAAATAAATAATAGAAGTGAGCTTTTTTTTAAAATTATTATATTCATTAGTATATGAGCAACAAATATAAGTATCATGCTAGTTTTTTTTTATTATATAATGTTTTTTTTTCCAATTTTGTATATAATTTTTCGTAAAAATTTATTCTACTTTTTAATAAAAAAGTTATTTGTTCTGAAAAAATTTTTTTAATTTAAAAATAGTTTTAAGATTCCTTGAATCCCATTGCTTTCAAATAATATTAATTACTCTCTTTAAGAATAATAATTTTAGTTAAATTTATTGTTTAATTTTAATTAGTTTTAGTAAATATTAATTTATTTTTAAATAATTTTAATTTACTATATTTAAGTTACTATTTATTTTTGAGATCAAGACTGAATACCGTCGAAAATTGGGGTTGAAGATAATTATACAATACTTGTATTTATTTAATTTTACAGTATATTTAGGAGGACAAAATGGGGTACTTTCAGAATTTTATTATAAAAAAATTTTATTCTAAATGGTTTTTAAACATTCAAAAATAACTTTTGTCAATATAATTAAAGGTTATTTAAAAATTTTTTTTTTGTTAAACTTTTTTAAAAATTAATTGTCAGAAAAAAATTTGACCGTGTGTAGATTTTTTTTAAAGAATCTCGGGATTGTTCAATGTACAAAATAAATAAGTTCGCCAGTTAATAATTGATTTGTCTCATTAAATTTTTATAGTGTTAATCAAAAGAAGCAAAATATTCTAGAGTCAATTTTTGAGTAGAAATTTTAATAAACAGTTGAATTTAAATTATATATATAATATACAGAAAAAAAATGACTTTTTGGCGCAAAAAAAATTTTCTACTATAAAATGAAAAAAAAAAAAAAATCTTTTAGGACTCGAAAAATTGTTTCGCGTCAAGAAATATTCTCTCGCCGCGAAAAATTTTTTCTTGGCTTGTCACGATCGGAGAGAGTGAAGGCGACGGGCGAAGGGTTATTATTAATTAATTATTTAGTAAAATTACCCACAATATTTATTCTATTACTCAACCAAGGAGCCTAATAGGACCGTCACGTGGCTAGTGTGAGAATGTTTAATATTTGGCAAGTTTTGATTACTAAATAAGTCTATTTCGTACCGAGCGGAAGTACGATAGACAATCCCGATCGTTGACCTGCGTGGCTTTAGGGTAGGTCAGGGATTTTAAAGCGAGAGGGAAGCAGGTAGGTGAATATGGGCCCTCGAGAAGTCCCTGTTCCTTTACGTCTGTCTCTTTCTGTACCCGTTAACTTAGGAATGCTAGAGTAAGAGGTATAAATAAGAGAAAGATGATTTTTTTTTTAAAAAAGAAAAAAAAATCTGTATATTCTTATTAAATTATAATGTTGTTTACATGTGTGTACTAAAATTAACAATTATGATTAACTTACCACTCAGCTTGAGGTGGTTTACAATCTCGCTGATCACACTCTCTCACAATTCACCACTTTGAATTTATGATCGCGGAATTGTTTTTGTTTAATTCGCTGCGACCCTGCCCGTGGCTTAGGGATTTTACTCAGCGGAATTCGATGCACTTTTCGGACTCGGAGCTACTGGGGTGCCAAGCGGATACACTCCCCTATCTGTCGAGTACGAGTATAAGTATTTAATTTTATTTAGGATTTCGATCTAGGAGTCTGGTTTCCTAGGCTATAGACCGTCACGAGACCGATGATCCTGATGAGTCGAATCGACCGCGGTTTTCGCAAGATTAAAATCTAGGTATTTGGCCAAGGAGCCCGATTGCCTAGGCGGTGGACCGTCACGTGGACAACGATTAAGATTTTATCTCTGATTCGCGGTAGTAATCGGACTTGGGCCGATAGAACTAATCGGAGATTTCAACTTATAGAATTTCGGAGCGAGTGACTCGAGATCCGACAGAGGTTCGTTCAGATTAGCGATTGACTCGCGATCCGACAGAGGTTCGTTCTGATTAGCGATTGACTGCCTTCGTTAGATTTTCGGCAGTTTATATACTCTAATTTTGATGGGAAAGTCATAGGGTTTCTTATGCAACCAACCGGTCCATCTCATCATTTCGGACAACAACATGATGAGTAAGTACATGGATCCGGTTTAGGTACCTTTCTAAAAATTAGAAAAGTCCATATATGGAAATTGAATCATATTATTTTTGAGTAAACAACAGCGGATGAGTAAATGCTCTATTGGAAGTACATAGATCCGGGTGACTTTCGAAATGTCATAGGTGACTCGGAATATGGAAATGAAATGGTCATAGAATCTTTGTATATATTGGAATTTTAATTAGAAGTCCGGTGCACACGTGCAGGTGTCCCGCTGAGTCACAGCTAACTTGTTTTTTTGGTACTACGCCCGTACACACACACATACACATTCTCTTATAACTGTATTGTAAATAGATATACGCAGGTAAGCGTGGATGCAAGATGAGTATACAGCTAAAATACGTAGTTGGGTTTGAGTATAGACTCTGTCCCTTTTGATGAAGAGAGAGAGAGAGGGAGACAGATATATTATCATATCTGTCGATCTTCGTCTATCTTTACTCATCGTGCACGCACTTACATAGGTTCCTGCGAAAAGTGAAAGGATCCCGATGAGAAGAGCTGGGGTGCAGTTTGGTAAACCCTTCTTGGAAGAAAATGAAAAATTTATATATATATATATATGTATGGTTAAATCGCGATACGTATATATCGATTGTTACACCTCTACCCTTAGATTCGTCGTCGTCCTCGATGACTTCAATTTATGCAATTTGCGTAAATAAAAATGCAGAGAGCTGATTAATACGGATTGCGCTTTAACCTTACATTTGTACATTATATTGAATAAAAAAAAAATTATATACTGGTGGTCCTCGTTGATTGCTTAGATTACGGGTCCCGTTTCTTCCGCTATGGCCCGTCGTTGTCTTTTGGTTGTACTTAAAATTTTATGACTTTTCTCAGTATTCGGATGCGTTTTCTCTTGAGGGGACGCTATGGTTGTTGTTTTTTTATATTTATGGTTAATATTCCCGTTTTATTTTAAATTAGAAAAATTTCTCTTCTAGTTTTATTAAAATTTTATAGCTTTTGGTATCGGATTGCTCTTTGTAGATGGTGTTCCGTTAATCCTTATCGTTATGAGATCGATCGGTTATGATTTCTCTTCCTTCTTGTTTTTTTTTTTTTAGCTTTTCGGAGAAATCGCGGCGCGGTGTCGTTGCATTAGATCGAGATGCACCCCTTCCAAAATTTAGATTTTAGTCGACGTCTTCGTTGTTGATTGGTCCTTGATCCCACTTTTCTCAAATATTTTGGTCTTCGGTAGTTTTCTTCGGTGGCTAAAAATCTCTAGTCGTCACTCACAAATTTTCTTTACACCGGGTGTTAAAGCAAAGTGTATTTTTCTACAATGTACCAAATCAAGATTGAGGAAGTCGTGTCTGGTGATGATATCGTCGTCACCGAAGAAGTGGTTACCTTCCGTGTAAGTGAAGAGGATGGTGCTCCGGGAAGTCATTTGGTGGGTGGCTTCCTTGGCGAAGATCCCCGGGTACAGGTGGTAGTTCACGAGCGGGTGGAGTCGGCCTGCATAGAAGAAACTGGGGTTCAGTCCGAACCTCTGGATTTGTCTCGGCGGACTAACCCGGTGGTGATGGGGCACCGTGACCCGTGGCCATCCACTTCAACAGGTGATCAAGTGATTATGGTAAGTTCTTATTAGAATTTAAAATGTTTTTATTCATTCATATATATATACATATATATATATATATATATATATATATATATATATATATATCATTATTATTATTTTCTTCTTTTTCTCTTTTTTTTTTTTTTATTTAAACCCTTTTATTTCTTAGGTTCCCAAATTGGAGGAGATTGACGACTCCGTGAAGCGGCGCCTCCGGCACCCTGGAGTGCCAACGACTCCGGAGCTATTGGAGTGGGTGAATAGTGCACCCCCAATGGAATCCCATTGGATGGATACTATGGAGTGCATTGTAAGTATTCGTTTTTCCTTTTCTTTGTTTTTCGTATAAATTTTATTTTATTATATACCCCCTTTTTTTTATAGCGACACCGTCCAACGTCGGCAGTGACTGTGCTCGATTCGCCCAGGCATAGTCCAGCGCTGGTGGTTGATGAGTACGAGAGATCCACGATAGTGAGCCCTGGAGGTCTTGACCTTCAGATGTTGGAGCCCATTCCTAGTGGTTCTAGTGAGGTTCGAGGGTCTCTACGTGAGGAGGGAGGGCCGTCCGTGGGTCATTCCAGGAAGCGGAGGGCGCCTAGATCCGACAAGGGTCAGCCGAGGAAGAGGAAGGCTGCCACTCCCGCAGCATCGCCCAATCCCTTGTTAAGGGGGCTACTGGCTCAACCGCCAGTAGGTCCCATACTACTGCCGTTGTCGAGGGCGTATGTCTTCCTGGGAACCCAACCGGTATTCAGGATCCCGTTCAGGGTTACGTTCCAGGAGGGCCATGGGTGCGTAATCCCGTATACGGATCCATTGGTGGCGGCTCTCTCCCCCATGACGACCCAGGATGCACAGTGGTTGACTGAGTGCACCCCATGGCACGTCATGGAGTATTTGGTACATGATTCCATGTTGTCGGTAAGTACTCTATTTGAATTATTATATATATATACATACACACACATACATATATATATATATACACACATACATATACACATATATATACATATATATAATTTCCCCCTTTTTAAAATTTTAATGATGTTTTATTGTTTTCTTCAGGTAATGGTCAGCTTGTGTCTTGTGCACTTTCATGGTGGGACCGTGGGTGCTCCTCCGAGGGTAATGGCCATTCTGGAGGAACTGCGGGGAGCTGGTCACGTGCCGGGGGCACTTTGCATCTACTGTGCTCAGGGTATTCGTTCTGCGTAGTGGATCAAATATCCATGTATTATATATATAAAATTTTTTTCCTTTCTTTTTATTGTTATTATGTATACTTGATCAAAATTTTGAGTTGTATTTTAAATATAATAAAAAAAATAAAAAAAAAAATGAAATTAAGTTTTATTGACGTGTTCCTTCACTTTAGATATATTTTCCTTTTCCTTTTCATTGTAGATTAATGAGGTCAGGATTTGTTGGTGCCTTTGCAGTGTTCTGATCCATTGCCGATTTTGCTGGCGGAGGAGTTGATCGTTTTCCTCTCGCATCATTATGCAATTTGTTCATTTGACGTCATCGTTGGGTTAATTCAATTTAGATCTTCGGGAATATTTCTCCCTTTTTTTTTGTTTGATTTCCGAATGACGTTGTCATGAGGACATTTGAATCCGACTTTTAGTTTCGTTGCTGGTACCGAATGTTCTATTTGTCTTCGAGTGGGAACTTTCCCTTTTTGGGAAGAGGAGGGACGTTAGAGTAAGCACGCTTACTCTAAGTGGCCCCTCTGATTGTCTCTTCGTTGGTTGTTGGGCCTTGTTGTTATGGCTGCTTATGACGTCATGCGCAGCATAGGTGTCGCATCAACTACAGAGCCTGTGGATGCGTGAGTTCATCGTCTCAGGTGTCTGCTTTTCGTAGATTTCTTGCTTCTAGGAGGTTTCCGAAGATGGTGGAGGGTGAGGGGAAACGTGCCCTAGGTCGTGAGTATTCTTGAATTCATGATGGACGCCGATGGTTGTCTGCGCTTGCGTAGTCCTATCTTATAACTAATTGTATTTATCATTTCTTATTTGTGAATTGCATTAAATAAAATGATGCGAAGAAAAATTAAAAATAACTAAAATTTAGTAATACTTATAATGTAACGATGCCGTATATTTTGAGATTATGTATATAAAAGAAAAGTTACTTAATAAACATTTATAAAAGTATATTTTTATTTTTTTGTTTTATCATGTTTTATATAATTTTTTTTTTTTTTTTTTTTTTTTTTTTTTTTTGTCATGCCGGTTTTCACGTTTGTACACATATATTTAGCCTTATAATTAACAATTTGAAATCTAAATTTAGAATATTCCTATGGCCAAATAACTAACATAATTAGCTTATTCAGATTAATACACTTATCTAGTAACTTAAGAATTACGCGCTCTATTAGATTAAATAACTAATTTACGATACCTAGTCACTGTCTTACTTAACATTATTACATCGTATATCAAGTTTTAATTATATTTCTTATATTTTGCTTATTCTTAAATGTAGTGTCTTAGTACCTTGCATTATTCATTTATTATTAAATTTATAACTATAGATAATTTAAACAATTTTCTTATATGTCTACCCATCACCCTTATTGTATACGTGTATGTATTTCCTCTTTTTTTTTTTTGATTTTGTGAAATATAATTTCTTTTGAAAATTTTTTTTGTTTTATTTTGAAATTTATAAATTTTTTTTTTTTTTTTTTTTTTTTTTTTTTTGTCTTTCTGTCTACATATGGATTTATTAATTTTACCCTGCACCTTTGTATATACGTATGTTTATTTACTTAATAAGATATATTTTGAACGATGATTAACGGGCCAAATTCATCGATCTCTAATTCGAGGCATATTACGTAACTGTTTGCAGTATATGCATAGATATATTTATGAGTAATTACGCACACCTATGACTTCGGCGTTCTTGGAATGATTAAGATCGGCGAAGATCGGGTATTCATAAGTATGAGTATTTACTCACGTGAGCATGAATAAATTTGTTAGAAGCGGTTAGTTATTATTTATATATAAAAGAATACATAGTTGCATTAGAATATATATATATTTTTTTGTATTTTTGTGTTTTTTTTTCCTTTTTTTTTTTTGTTATTCTTATTTTTCCTTTTGTACTTTCCTTTTTGAAATATGGTTAGTTATTTACATTATTAGTTCGTTACCATCGGTTAGTATTTATAAGGTGAATATGTATATTACCTGCCTTACTTCTGCATGCGGAGAAGTCGGCAATTTGTTGGTGTTTGCTTATTACCCTTATCCCTTAGTTAGAGGTTAGTTTGGTTTTTAACTTCTTCCGTGAGTTCTTCTTCCTTCGGATCTTCCTTTTACATCCTCGTATCCTGGTTGTTTTGCGTCGACGAGCTTGTTTCTTGCGGTTATTCTCGATATAAGCAACTCTATCTCTTATGGAAACCATGTCATCCATATACGTAGATGAACCTCGGCTTATTATGCTGGAAGTAGCGTATGGGTGATATAAACTCACACTGGGTTGGTAATTGCATGGGTACAAGCCGGATGGTAAGTCTGGTTCCTCATAGAATCTTGATATATCGTCCATGAGGTCGAGGTAGCAGTAGGTTGAAGGTCGTTGATGAAAGTGTCTGACTGTAATCAGGTTGGATAACCGGATTATAGTTTCTTCGAGGTAAAGACTGGTGCGAACGTCTGCCCATGGTATCTCTCCAAATAGACGAAGCAAGTCTACTTTGTATATTATTTCTGGAAAGTATTCAAGTTGGGCTTTACGTATTTTGCGTTGTTCTCTGAGGTGGCTCTTGCTTTTCCAGTAATTCCTCATGACTTGTATCCTTAGGTCTTTGTCTTGGGCAATAATCCAAGCGGCGTGTATTTCTAAGGGGCTCGTTTTGATGTCTTCATTGATTCTCACAGGTTTGGGTAATACTCGTAGATCTTTTTCTAGGTCTAGTGGGTCGGAGTGTTGAAGATATATGCTACTGCGGCGAAGTCGTCGCAGCGCTCTTATGTGTTTTCGTCTGTACCAGTGGTCTTGGAGGATTATGGACGAGACGATGTAAGCAAATTGCATGTCTAGACCAACTGAGAGATTCCGGGGAAAATGTTTGGTTACTTTATGCGACATTGTAGTTTTTATAAAGGAAATGTTTTCAATTGTTGATCACGTAGCCACTGCCTCAGGCAGATTGCGTTGGTTAAGGCGCAGTAATGGTTCTTTTTGAGTCCGTGGTTGGTACAAGTGGTTGATGACTTCCGAATGACGTCGAACTTAGGACAGTTGTATTTTCTGTTTTCTAAATTTACTATGTCACGTTTTAATACTTGTTGTAAATAGGTAGCTTTAATTTCTCCTCTGGTGTAAACTGCGCGTGCGTTTCTAGCGTATCTCTTTAGGATTTTTAATACTTGATGGAGTTGCGTGTCACCTTCTGACCAGTGAATACCGTGATGCTTTGAAGTGACCCAGTCGTTTCTTTCGCGTACCTTAGGTGATAATTTGTGGTATGGGAATGGTTGTTCGACTATCCAGTGGCCCAAGATGTCTTCGGTGGTCACAACTAATGCAATTTCTTTTGGAATGAATTCTTCTTTATTGTCCCAAAATCCTTGGATGTCAATCACTATGTCCATAATACCCTGAAAGGTATTGTTCACAAGTGGAAAAAGAAGGTGTTTCTTAAGTTTTCGAACCGATTGCTTAGCGAACTGATTCTATAACTGTGTCGAATGCAACGATGTAGTGAATTCTCTATCCAATATTCTCGTAAAAAGATTTTCCGGAAGTGTTCGCGGTGACTGGCTTGGATAGCTCGGTCCAGGTCAGTTATATCCAATGATGATGGTAGAAATAACTGAAATGTTCCCAGAGCCTTTTGGTAAGCTCGGTGTTCCTTGATGGGGTCTATGTTGTATGCCTCCTCGTTAAAGGAGTCGTCGCAAAGGAGATTATTTCGTATTCTTAATCTTGTCCGTAATTTTCTTGTAGCTTGTGCTGTCTTCCAGTGGTTTCGATGGATTAGGAATGACGTGAGTTCACAAAAATCCTCGAAACTTTGGCTCAAGTTTTTATGTTGTTGGATCGTTATTATACTAGCGTCTCTTTCTTCGTCAGTGGTAAGTCTATTGTTGGGGAGACCTTTGCACATAACTTTCTTTCGTCAGAGTCTGAAAATTCTAGATCTTCGTGGATGTTGGTGCACTGCTGATAAGTTATTCCGGTCTCTAAGGTTGGCAATTTATTCCTAGTATAACAAAAAATTAATTTTCTAAATAAGAGTGTTAAGCATCCCGCTAAAATTAGTGAAATAAGTACTATTCCATGCAAGAAATAAGGGGGTAAACAGGTTTGATTTTTGGGCAAATTAGTTGTTTGTAGTTCTCGTTTTACTTGATCCAAAGTAAAATCGTAGGATAAAAATCCGTATGAGTCGATGAGAGGTAGATTTGTAGAGTTGTTGTTCGTATAGTTGGTGAAGCTGAGAGGTTCGTATTTGTCTATTTCTGGGAATAGTTGTGTTACGTTTAGTCCAATGGTAGGCTGTGGTTGAAGCGGAATCTCGAGGTCTGAATCTGCAGATCCGAATAAATTTACATAGCCAATCCGTATGGAAGCCTCAGGGCTTAGACTTAAGGTTCCGGTGCCGGATATCTTTACATATTCCGTAGGTTTTCCTGGATTTTGGACCTGAATTAAGCTCAGATGTGGTATGGAATAGATCCAGCCCTTAATTTCTTCTAAGGATTTCCAGTAAAAATAGTGGGTCTTGCTGAGTCTTATGTCACATCTCTGGAATGATTCGAAATCTGAGTTGGTGAGTAGGTCAGCTTCACATGCAGGATGAACGGTAGTTTCATATATTACAAAATTTGGTTTGCAAATATATGATCCTTCCAATTTTATACATTGTTTAAGTTCGTTCTCTTGAATCAGCGAGTAGCTCGCGTGGTTTGCAGACATCATCAAGTAATCAGATCGAGGTTGGATATAAGCTGAACCCTTGGTGTTATTCCCAAAGATTTGTTGGACGGGATGAGCGTGAAGTCTGTACAAGTTGTATTTTGATGGCTGTATTAGTGGTATTTGAAGTGTCAAAATTAATTTATCATTGAGTGATTCATATTTAAGTTTCATTATCTGAGAAGCTTTTTCATTGTAGAGGTCCTTGACAATTATTGGAAATTGATGTTGTGGATTATTTTTAATGAAATTTTTTATGGCTTCTGAAATCCTTTTTGGACTGAGAATTCTCGGAGAGATCTTTCCGGCTAGAACAAAATTAACTGCTTCCAAAACGTCTTCCATATGATTGTGGTAGTCTTCGAAACAGCTTCGAGCCTGGGCACTCCAAGAACTCAGTCGCATAACGTAGTGCGAGTAAGTTACATTATTTTTGGCGATTAAACCATTTGTTTCTTTTAAAGGAGTTGTGTATCTATAGTAGTTACCGCGACGTAGTATTAATTGATTTAAGTCATCGTGTAGGTCTGAGTGAATTATTTGTCTATTCCTCTCGAGTAGTACTGAATCTTCAGGAGAGGAAGCAAAAACAATCTTGTTGAACTTGTCGAGATAATGTTGAAGAATGTCTAATTTGTTCTGTTCAGCCAAAGATGATCGATTATTTACCTGTCCAGAACCGACCAGTTGTCTTATTAACTTCATTCGCTCAGTTGACTCTCGAAGAATGCGCTTGTAGTCGTCAAGTTGTACGTAGTGTCTGCAGTCGTCTTCTTCAATTGTCGATCGGCAGTTTTGGTCCAGGAGATTTATTTCCAAATCTGCTATGTTAGGGAGTTGTTGCTCTAGAAAACCTAGATCTATCATAGTGGTTAGTTTCCAGTCGTCTTGAGTAAGGTGGATATCGGCGAGGTGTTCATAGTAGAGCCCCGAACTGGGTTCCAATGGTTTTAGATGGACAGCAGTTCCTTTCGTGGTGCTTATGACGGCGATGAAAATTATGATTATCTTGTTTAGAGTTGCCATGTCGATGATGCGTGCACTAAAATTATTTATTTTAATTTTGCTGAGTACTTGAGATTTGATAAACTTAATTTAATCTTAAAGTTAGGTTGTAAGGACGTAAGGAGCATGCATGAGGTTAGTTTGGTGGCTGTTGTGTATTTTCGGGTTCAGTCCTAGGTTCGCGAGGATCCAGGTCTTGAGGAAAGTTATACTGAGTACCAACTGTTCTAGGAGCAGCATAAATTACTTCTCTAGTGTGATTGGGTGGTGCGTACGGCAAGTACGGGTAAATGTTTTGAGTAGTAATAACTTTAGATTTTTCTTTCTCATTTAGCTCCACGTCATCTGTCGTAATATCTTTGCCGATCTTGGGTAGATGTAGTAGAAGATTTGTGACGGAGTCCCAAAATGCTCCTATTAACCATACACTCCATCCATATATAGTATGTAGCGCATAGCCGTGGATTAAGGTGTCTATTGCGAATTTTATTGCCTTGAACGTGAGATATACTCCAAAGAGTGTTACACTAAAGGTACCCACGGTATTAAAGAAGTTATATACCTTTCCCCAAGCTTTGGCTAGAGATAGCCTTATAGCCTCTTCATCAATAAAATTGTTGATCTTGATTGTACTATCAGCTACAGGTTGTCCTGTTGCTCCTCTGGCAATAGTGTTTAATACAGCAGTTCTTTCCAAAGGAAACATCATATAGTCTTTTAATTTCACGATGTCGTTGTCAGAGTAGATTCCTCCTGTCGCTAGTCCTTGAGCTGGTACATACTTCCAAGAATGGTTTGTTGAAGCTGTAAGTTGTTCTGGATTTGGTACAGAGGAAAGTTTAGGATTTAATTCGTACCATGAATCTTCTAGTCGATACATCGGTGCTAGCAAAGGGTTGCAATCTATCTGTGTTCCAGTTTTAATTAATATGTGAGTTCGTGGCAACATGTAATATGTGTTGTTACCTCTTAGTACAGGTAACTCTTGGTAACATTCTTTTGTATCTCGCCTTTTTACGTCTACTGCTATACACTTGGCAAATCTTATTACTTCACCTGAAACATGGGCAATATATCCTGGTTTCTTCATGAATTGAAAAGCAAATTCATCAGGTGCTAGTGTGGCTATAATAAGTGCATTTTGTAGAACCTTCTTTTCTAGCTCACATTCTTGTCTGATCATGTCGTTGTACAGCATCATGATCTGATTGTGAAGGTGACGTTCTAGATATACAAATTTAGTGTTTACGTATGTGAAAAGATCCATGGATTGAGTATCTATTCTATTGGCGTCATGGAAAAATTCACTATTCTCGGAGTCAAGTATGAAGAGTCTAGGATGTTCAGTCTTAATCAGTTTGGTGGCGCAGTTTGCGATATGACCCTTAGTTGTTAGTGCGAACGTTACGCCTCCAGTAGTCACTGAATATACTTCTTCTCCGAATTTCCTATTGACATGATCTTGTATCTTGCTAGCTGTTCCTTCATAAAGTATGGAGAACTTGCGAGAGTTGCACTGATCCGGTGGTAATAAATCCCAGAAGGTGTTTCCTCCTTCGATGTCCATACACTTCCCTTGCTGGTATTTGCATCGGACCCCGGATCGTAATATTATTTCGTTTTGATCCAGATTAATAGGAGTGTAATAGTCTTGTAGGGTGAAGGTGGCATGCCCGGTTACAGTGACTGCATCCCATTTACCGTAAGGATCGGAGTATGATGCCCTTTTGCAACCACCACCGGAGGTGAATGAACCTGCCAGGGTGATTGGGAATCTAGTCGTAGAGTTTTTCTGAACACCTGCAAGTGTGGTGTCTCGATATATAAAGAGTCCGCTATCGTGGACAGATTTGCAAGCTTCATGACTTAACTCTTGCATAAACTCCATATTATTACTCGTTTCTCCGAATAGGTGGTCAAGTATGCCACAATGGAAAATCGTACGTTGGATGGAGAGTTTGCACTGAATAATCTTTATAAGTGAGAAATTACTGGATTGTAATAGTTGGACCTTGGTATTTTTAATTACTGGTTTTGCGGTAGGCATGTTGCAGTCTTTAATGTCTAGTAGGGATAATGAAGTAACGTTTATTGATGGGGTTCCACAGTCGTATGCCACGAATCCATACGTCCATTGGACGGCTGACATCATCCAGAGGATAAATTTTATCCTCCCCATGGTGCTTGGATTTTTACTTGTTCCACCTGGAGTAATTTTATATAACTAGAACATAACGATTAGTGGGACATACGGGAAATAGTAATATGTTAGTCGGATTGAGTGTCAGTGTTAGAATTAGTAGAATCTCGTGTGTTACAGATCTTTAACTTATCTATGTGTTTAAGGGAACGTTTGCCCTTTGCATCCTCTATTATAGCCGTATTATTATCTAATAACTCGGCTATAACATATGGACCTTTATAATGCGAATCGAATTTACCCTTTCGTGGTTCTTTTATAGCATAAACCTGGTCTCCAACATTCAAAGTACTGGGGTTCAGGTGAGCGTCATAGTAACGTTTAGAGCGGTGTTTAGATTTAATTAAATTAGATGCCGCGAAATGTCTCATGTCATCCATACGGTTGACTAAGTCGTTTAGGTAGGTTCCGTAAGTTTCAATTTTGTCTGGGGGTGGAAAAGAACTGGGTATGCGCGCTCTTTTACCGTATATAAGTTCGAAAGGAGTGAAATTAGTAGATTCATGTACAGCAATATTATATGAAAACATTGCAAAGGGAACAAGTTTATCCCAGTCTTCATATTTATTTACATAATGTTTGATAAATTCTGCCAATACTATGTGACTACGCTCTAGGGATCCATTGGTTTGTGGATGGTATCCTGAGGTAGTTACTTGTTTAATTTTGAAAATTTTTGCTAGGTGGTGAAATATTTTACCAACAAATGATCTGCCTTGATCACTTAATATTACGCGAGGTGACCCAAACTGAATAATAACGTGGCGAGCAAGTGCGTCTGCAATAGTCTCAGCCTTAATGTTTGGTATTGGTACTGCTACGCAATATTTCGTGAGATTGTCTTGCACAGTAAGGATATGCATATTGCCTGATGGTGTTTGAGGTAATGGGCCCACTGTGTCGATTGAGATTTTGTCAAAGGGTTCTGCAGGAGTATCCGTGATGATCATTGGTTCTTTAGTCTTGATCCGGACTAGTTTTTGTTCCTGACAACTTCTGCATGTACGAATAAATTCTGTGATGTCATCTCTCATATTTGGCCAGTAAAAACGTTCACGAATTCGTCGGTATGTTTTAGTTATACCTTTATGACCACCTGTTAGGCTTTCATGATACTCTGCGATGATATCCTTGCGGACATCCTCGTCTGGTATGGTTACACTTCCATGACAAATGGTGAGTGAACATTCGCAGTCATCTAAGCATTCCTTAAGAACGTCAGTGACAAGTGATTGGCTCAAACCTTCGAGCATATCTCCTGGTTTTGAGATTCGCAAAGTTTTTATGTTGTAGTGGTTTAGTACATTTTTGACGGTTTTTAATACATCTTTTAATTCTTGTATGGAAAATGAGTCAAAGTGGTTCCTTTTTAACACTGCACTGAGGATTTTATGTTTACCGTGTGGTGTTATTAGTACTTGATTAATTTTTGGTTTCTTCAATTTCAGATCCTGTGGATCTATTTTGTCTGTTTCTATCAGTAATCGCGATGTGATAGTTGTAAGTTCACAATCAGCAGAGATAAAATGCAAATAATTATCTCTGAAATACGTCAAGTTTTCATTCGTCGTGTGTAAGGATATCTTACTTTCATGATTCTTTATACCAGGGTAAAATAATTCACAAGGAACAGTATCGGTTATGGATTGTCTTCTTATCTGTTGTGGTTGTTGGACTTCTTCGTCTTTATGAACTTCTTCATCCGTGTCTGTACTCGAATGGATTTCATCGATCGGTGGTAAATTAGCCCATCGTCTGCTTGCTGCTCCTCGTGGTATTGCTTCATCCACCTCTGATTCTGTGGTTGATCCTTCTGAAGCAACTGCAGGGGTTGATCGTCCTACAGGATGTCGAAATGTTACGCCAGATGGTCTGTGGGGTTGTGCTTCGGGTTTCCTAGTTGGAGGTTCTGTTCGTGGAGATTCGTAAGTTGGATCTTCAGCGCGTCGATCCCAGTAATAATTATCATTTCCTGACGATGGTCCAGGTGATACTTCGATAACATTTTTAGGTGCTGGTACTGGTATCGGTTCAGTTAGTGAAGGAGTTTCTTCGCCTGATTGATTATTTACGTATGTGAGTTGATAGTCAGTTGTTCGAGTTTTGGCAGATAATGGTCCTGGTTTTTCAGAAGCTTTAGAGAGTGGTACACGATTACTAGCGAGACTCGGAAAAGCACTGCTTCTTGCGTGCGGTACTGGTGGTGTTGGATCACTTGGTTGACCAGTATCCGGTTGTTTTCGAGGTCGACCAACTTTACGATTCTCTGTTGGAGCCATTGGGATTTCGGCAATAGTCTTTGTACGCCTGATGAGAGGTGGTTGCGCTAGCGAGGGGTTACTCGCTAACCTTCTCAATCTTACTCTCTCACCTATAGTACTGGCGTTTGCCTCTGCTGCTTTTACGGCGGATGATCGCAGCCGTTCTAGGTGTTTGGCAATTGAACTAGACTGCCTCGCAGCTGTTTCAGATTTTCCTGTGGGCACTATTGGCAAAACAACAGGATTCCTTGATAATGCATCTGCATTTACGTTTAATCTTCCCGGTTTGTAATAGAAAACATATTCATACTCTCTTAATCTCGTTCTCCATCGAACCAACCGTTGTACTGGCGGCTTGACGGAGTCGATCCATTTTAGTGGTTCGTGGTCACAGACGAGAGTGAATCTTCGACCATATAAGTACGGTCGAAAATGCAAAATTCCGTAAATAACTGCTAAACATTCCTTTTCGGTTGTTGTATAATTTCGCTCTGCATTTTTGAGAAGTCTTGATAAATAAGCAATTGGTCTGTCTTCGCCAATTTTTCCTTGGCTTAATACTGCACCAATAGCGAGATCTGAAGCGTCAGTAGTTAAGATAAATGGTTGAGAAAAGTCAGGATATTGCAGAACTGGAGATGTACATAGTGCCTTGCGTAAGTCGTCAAAACTTTCTTGTTGAGCTGAAGTCCAGTTGAATGGATTATCCTTTTTCAATAGTTCTGTTAATGGTTTCGCACGGCCTGAGAAGTTTTCAATGAAGCGACGATAATAACCAGCTAGTCCAAGGAACTGCCTGATGTTCGTAACTGTCTTTGGTCTTGGAAATTTTTCGATAGCTTCAGTCTTCTTTGGGTCTGGACGTACACCGCCATTGCCAATAATATGACCAAGATATGCAACTTCTAGATTTAGAAATTCACATTTATCTGATTGTAAGACTAAATTGGCTTGTTCTAGTCGATTGAAGAGTCTTCGGACACGTATGCCGTGTTCTTCGAGTGATGATGCGAAAATAACGACGTCATCGAGATAGACAAATAGCTCAACGTCCTGTAGACCTAGAAGAACTCGGTCCATAAGTCGTTGAAACGTTGCTGGAGCATTTTTCAGTCCAAATGGCATTCTGTTATACTCATAGTGACCATTTGGTGTACTGAATGCGGTTTTCTGTTGGTCCTTTGGATTCATTTTGATTTGATGAAATCCACTAGCCAAGTCGAAAACTGAAAAATACTTTGCTCCCCCTAGTCTATCGAGAATCTCAACTATGTTCGGGAGAGGATAAGCATCGCCTATGGTTTTCTCGTTTAATTGTCTAAAGTCAATTACCATACGCCAGCGCTTATTACCTTTCGAATCTGGCTTCTTTGGGACTATCCAAAGGGGTGAATTATATGGAGATACAGATTCAGATATTACACCCTCATTCAGTAATTTATTTACTTGTCGAGCGATTTCTTCCTTATGTACGGGAGGAAAACGGTACTGACGGACTGATATAGGAATTTCATCGGTCGTTGGAATCGAGTGTGTCATCATTGTCGTAGCTGGGAGATCATCTCCAGGGAGATGAAAGAGCATCGGAAATTCTCTGATAAGCTCATGCACATGCTCTCTTTCCAAAATATTTAAATGATCGAGTCGGAGACTAGCACAAATGCGTTCGAATCTGTCCTGACCATCTTCCGGTATATCGCTATCTTCAGAATCGTCAAAGAAATCCTCTGAACTGCCATCGCATTCGAAGGGAATAATTTCTTGTGGTGGAACGACTAATTCGATATCATCCTCGTATGCGTTTATCGCGTAGACGTAGCAAGTGCTGTCATTGTTCGTGACCAAAGCATTACCAATAAAAATATTTTCGCGAGTTTCAATGCGAGGTAAAAACCCAGTTTTTAGAGCTGTCTTACGAAGATTAATTGGTATTACTGTTCGAGTTCTAGCTTTTAAAAAGAATACTGAGGGTTCGTCTTCACTTCGAAACATAGTTACCAGGGGTGTATCAAATGGTTCACCTTTGGTGTTTTCGAGCGGAATTGGGTTTACGGGTTCGGAGTCTGCGACTATGGTATTGTGATGAAAAGATATTTCAACCTTTTCTTTAGTTAGAAAGTCTATGCCGATAATTCCATCGGTTGGAATGGGCAATGGGTTCTCGAGAACGTGAAATTTCTCGGGATTTGAGAAGAAGGTAATTTCCGTGGTTCCTAAAGTATCGAGTCGCTCAGTAGTGATTCCTTTTATGGATACTGAATCCCAGGTATCAATTACTGTACGAGGGGCCAGTGCGTCTTTTCTGATAACATTTATGTCAGCTCCTGTGTCGACTAGAAAACGAGCTCTGCCGTTTCGCAACTCAGGGGCTGTTAGAGTAACGACTGGTCCTCTACCCTGGACTTCAGACCACATTACGAATTTTCGACGGTCAGGAATCTGATTGATGATGGACGCGTTTCCGTGGGGTTCGCGCTGTTCGACGTCGCGTCGTTCCGTCGAACCGCGTTGGAGTTTAAAGGTTCCTTAGGTGGTGCAGGAGAGGTTGGTCTTGAATTATTTTGTTGGTTTTGTGGGTTACTATTATTACTGTAATTTCCATAATTATTCCTATTATAGCTATTATAACCATTGTTACCGTATCTTTGATTATTATTGTCATAATTGTTACGATTATTGTAATTATTGGGATTATTGTTGCTATAATTGTTATTAGAGCTGTTCTGATTATTATCTTGAGGAGGATAACCTTGATAATATGGCGGATTATATGGTACTGGAGGTGGATATGCTCCAGGAGGTGGGTATTGATATGGCATAGGAGGTATATATGGAATTGGAGGGAAATAACCCGGTGGAGGATAATATGGATAGTAGTTTCCGGGTGATCGGCTTCGCGAACGATAGGGTGAATTGCCACGCTCAGGATAGTTGCGTTTATCGCGTGGTGGTGTCGTATCCCGCACCGGAGATCTACTGTATGAATTAGAAGGTCTGTTATTGTCTTCGCGAGTAAATCTGAACGGTATGGTATTTCGACGTTCTTCGTCTTGAAAGCTAACCGTTCGAGTTCTACGCGGTAAATCAAGATTTGCTGATTCTGACTGCGCGTAGGCTAAATAGTTGGAATTACGGTGAGAGCTACCTTTCAAGTCTTCTTCGAGCCGTAGTGCGATTTTATATGCCTCGTCGAGAGTATCAGGATTTTGTACACTTACTCCGTATATTAGATCGTCTGGTAGTCCGCGTTTGAATGACTCGAGTGCTAATCCGTCTAGCATTTTCTTCATCGCATTTACTTCGGCTACATTATTAAAGCTTTCGTTTAATGCCGTTATTGCATTAGCGCGAATTTTCTTTATTCGAGTATAGTAACTCAGGATTGATTCATTTTGTTTAAGCCGAATGGCTTGGATATCCGCGCAATATTGTGGGTAAGTCTTCTTAGTGGCGAAATATTCTTTAAGCGCGTCTCTAAGAGTATTCATTGTATTAATTGTCTTATCCGCAATCGCGTCTCTAGCCGTGTCCTTGAGCTTAGATTTTACTCCGTTAAAATAAGTGTTCCTGAGATTATCTGGTACGATTGTAAGACCGTTTTCTACATCTAGTAAAAATGCTTGTAAAGGCATGTTTTTACCGTCAAAACTCGGGACTTGCATTAACGCCTGGTGCAATGTCATACTTTCCCCAAGGGACGTGATCATTTGATCCGTAATATTCGCATGTCGGGTAATATTATGGAGTTGTTGATCTAAGTCATTATTATTAGCCGGTGGGTTCAACCCGCCATTGCCTCGTGGTCCCAAATTTTCGCCGTTCTCTTCGTGGTCCGACATTTTAATTGATTATAGGAGAAAGTTATAGAAGTAATATAGAGGTAGTAAGAGTGTGAATTTTGGGTAAATAGTATGAAGTTAGCAAGAAAACTATATTTGCGGTAGTCAGACGCAAGTAAAAATTGCGTTGGTTAGAACAAAATTTATTCACTGATTAATTGTTGTGAAACTTAAATAGCTTGTATTGAGTTTATAATTTTGTTTTGTAAAATGAGTAGTGTTTAAGATTTATTAATTACTCGAATGAGATGTTGTGTCTGTCTGTGTTTGTTGATCTTTAGTTTTAGGATTCTTATCGACACTACTGGTGGATGAATTATCTGTTTCCTGAATGTTTACAGTATTTGTTAAATTTTTCTTTTTTACAGGATACGGACCCAGTGATCCTTTATCCAGTATCGCTATTAACTTTCGTATCTGAAATTTTCTCCCGGCGCGTTTACCGCGTTTCATTGAGTGTTTAAAATGTGAGTAAGAATAAAAGTGAAATAGGTTTATTTTATGGAACTACAGTTATTTTTCTCCTCCGAATCTGGATGATTTATTTCCTGATTTTGTAAAGTGTTCGTTGGATTTTGTAAAGATAACGGTATTGTTACGGGAGTGTATGATAACTCTCCCCTATGGTATATTGCAACTAATTTTCGCAACTGATACTTTCTTCCAGCACGCTTTCTGCGTCTCATTAAATATTTCCAAGTTGTACGTGCAAGTCACCCTTCTCAATTGCTCCAATGATCAATTAAAGAGTAGGCGTACTACAATAACTGATCTTACGAAACACTACAAGCTCTTATGGTTTTTTGAAAATGAGTGAATGAGTGAATAATGAATGAATCGCCTGGAATCCGACAAAAAGTCTGCGGTCTCCCAATTGATTCGATGAAAGATTGAATAGAATCCGTCAAAAAGTCTGCGGTCTTCTAAACAACCGTGATTAAGGAGATGAATAATGAGTGAATAATAACTGATCCAAAGCACCAAAAATAACTTGCGATTTCGGGCGCAAGAAGGTGGCAAGTTGTTTGCACCTAAAACTCAGTAGTACTATAGAATGAAGAATCACTTTAGAAAATCACAATTTATTTTTACTGAAATTGATTCTAATTTTAATAATTCAATTTATCGATAATAAATTGATTTTTTTGTCTAATACTTGCGTTCGAGGATCTAGACTTGAAAATTTATAATTGAATTTTAAAAATCGATTGGGTGTATCCACTGGTGTAAGTGTATAATTGATAAAATCTTGCGATCTATTAGCGTGTAAATATTTTTGTATAAAAGGGCACGATGGCGCGTCTTCTATGATTGCAACCAATCTTTCAATGTGAAATTTAATTTTTGTTTGTTTAGTACGTTTTAGTGTGAATGAGTTAGGCATAAACGTGTAGTGTAAAAAAATTGTAGGCAACAATAAATTGTAGGAGCCTTTGAAATTGTGAAACTAAAAGTGTAAAACTTCCTCGGATAAGAATTTATTTTAGATTATGCTAAGAGTTAGAGAAGACTTTCGAAAATAAAAATTGCAAATAGTATTAAGAAAGGAAAGTTAAGATTTCAATTACAGGGAATTTAGAGAAAGCTTTGGAATTTTATTCCCGGATTTTATTTTAGTAAGAGAAAAATAAAGATAAGTATAGAAAAAGGTCTCAGAGGTTTAGGTCTTTAGTTGTTTTTAGAAGGTTTTGAATTGATTTTTGCGCGTTGAGTATTCCCAATTTTCTCAAAATGGAAAGAATTTAGCAAAATGATTTTTAGAATTTGAAACAATAGTTATGATTTCGAGAAAAATAGTTTAAATGGTCGAGTTAAGAAAATTAAATCAGTTCTATTTTAAGATGTAAAAAAAAGAATTTTCGCTTTATGAGTTTTTATAATTTGTAGAAGAATTTATTTTGAAGAATAGAAAGTATTTTTGATTTGATTTAAAATTTTCAGGATATAGAATTTCAAATTTAAGAATTTATCGAATGCATAAAATTTGTAAAATTTGTAATTAAGATTTTTTTTGAAGATTGAATACTTAAAAGTTACAAGTTGAAATTAAACTCGAAAATTTCAACAAGGCAGGACGTTTATTTTTGTTAAAATTACAAGAATCGAATAATATTATAAATTTTAGTGAAAAGAACAATTCACCAGCGTATCCCACCGCTGTCACCAAATTTTTCGACTGTCACGATCGGAGAGAGTGAAGGCGACGGGCGAAGGGTTATTATTAATTAATTATTTAGTAAAATTACCCACAATATTTATTCTATTACTCAACCAAGGAGCCTAATAGGACCGTCACGTGGCTAGTGTGAGAATGTTTAATATTTGGCAAGTTTTGATTACTAAATAAGTCTATTTCGTACCGAGCGGAAGTACGATAGACAATCCCGATCGTTGACCTGCGTGGCTTTAGGGTAGGTCAGGGATTTTAAAGCGAGAGGGAAGCAGGTAGGTGAATATGGGCCCTCGAGAAGTCCCTGTTCCTTTACGTCTGTCTCTTTCTGTACCCGTTAACTTAGGAATGCTAGAGTAAGAGGTATAAATAAGAGAAAGATGATTTTTTTTTTAAAAAAGAAAAAAAAATCTGTATATTCTTATTAAATTATAATGTTGTTTACATGTGTGTACTAAAATTAACAATTATGATTAACTTACCACTCAGCTTGAGGTGGTTTACAATCTCGCTGATCACACTCTCTCACAATTCACCACTTTGAATTTATGATCGCGGAATTGTTTTTGTTTAATTCGCTGCGACCCTGCCCGTGGCTTAGGGATTTTACTCAGCGGAATTCGATGCACTTTTCGGACTCGGAGCTACTGGGGTGCCAAGCGGATACACTCCCCTATCTGTCGAGTACGAGTATAAGTATTTAATTTTATTTAGGATTTCGATCTAGGAGTCTGGTTTCCTAGGCTATAGACCGTCACGAGACCGATGATCCTGATGAGTCGAATCGACCGCGGTTTTCGCAAGATTAAAATCTAGGTATTTGGCCAAGGAGCCCGATTGCCTAGGCGGTGGACCGTCACGTGGACAACGATTAAGATTTTATCTCTGATTCGCGGTAGTAATCGGACTTGGGCCGATAGAACTAATCGGAGATTTCAACTTATAGAATTTCGGAGCGAGTGACTCGAGATCCGACAGAGGTTCGTTCAGATTAGCGATTGACTCGCGATCCGACAGAGGTTCGTTCTGATTAGCGATTGACTGCCTTCGTTAGATTTTCGGCAGTTTATATACTCTAATTTTGATGGGAAAGTCATAGGGTTTCTTATGCAACCAACCGGTCCATCTCATCATTTCGGACAACAACATGATGAGTAAGTACATGGATCCGGTTTAGGTACCTTTCTAAAAATTAGAAAAGTCCATATATGGAAATTGAATCATATTATTTTTGAGTAAACAACAGCGGATGAGTAAATGCTCTATTGGAAGTACATAGATCCGGGTGACTTTCGAAATGTCATAGGTGACTCGGAATATGGAAATGAAATGGTCATAGAATCTTTGTATATATTGGAATTTTAATTAGAAGTCCGGTGCACACGTGCAGGTGTCCCGCTGAGTCACAGCTAACTTGTTTTTTTGGTACTACGCCCGTACACACACACATACACATTCTCTTATAACTGTATTGTAAATAGATATACGCAGGTAAGCGTGGATGCAAGATGAGTATACAGCTAAAATACGTAGTTGGGTTTGAGTATAGACTCTGTCCCTTTTGATGAAGAGAGAGAGAGAGGGAGACAGATATATTATCATATCTGTCGATCTTCGTCTATCTTTACTCATCGTGCACGCACTTACATAGGTTCCTGCGAAAAGTGAAAGGATCCCGATGAGAAGAGCTGGGGTGCAGTTTGGTAAACCCTTCTTGGAAGAAAATGAAAAATTTATATATATATATATATGTATGGTTAAATCGCGATACGTATATATCGATTGTTACAGGCTAAAGAAAACTTTTTCTCGCTCCAAGGAAATTTTAATTTTGAATTTTTAAAGCATAAAATATCTTAGGGAAATAGAAATTATTCACGCCAAAAAATCATTTCTTTCTGTGTAATTTTTGATCTAATGTTCAGACAAACACGTCATAACTGGAGTTCGCTCGTTAATATTATTAATATACTTTCGCAATGATACACTGTCAAAAAACAAGAATGAATTCGGATTTAATGTTAATCCGAATTCACTTTGCCACTCGGAGTTCCGGAGTTTTAAAAGAAATCACTCCGTATGCGGAGTGAATTAAAAGTTTTTTTAAACTATTAAACTGTGTGTGTGCAAGTGCGTGTGTGCGCAAATACGCGCGTGGTTTCGGATCTGTGTGTGTGTATGTGTGTGTGTGTGTGTGATTATGTGCTTGTGTGTTAATATGTGCGTTCGTCCGTTCGGATGTGTGTGTGCGAGAGCATGTTTGTACCAATTTGTGCGTGCCTGTTTCCAGATCGGTGTGTGTGTGTGTGTGTGTGTGTGTGTGTGTGTGTGTGTGTGTGTGTGTGTGTGTGTGTGTGTGTGTGTGTGATTATGTGCGTGTGTGTAAATGTATGCGTTCCTGTGTTCATATGTGTGTCTGCGAGAGCATGTTTGTACCAATTTTTGCGTGCGTGTTTTCGGATGGGTGTGTGTGTGTGTGTGATTATGTATGTGTGTGTAAATGTATGCGTTCCTGTGTTCGGATGTGTGTGTGCGAGAGCATGTTTGTATCAATGTTTGCGTGCGTGTTTTCGGATCTGTGGGTGTGTTAGTGTGTGTGTGTGTGTGTGTGTGTGTGTGTGTGTGTGTGTGTGTGTGTGTGTGTGTTAGTGTGTGAGTGTGTGTGTGTGTTAGTGTGTGTGTGTGTGTGTGTGTGTGTGTGTGTGTGTGTGTGTGTGTGTGTGTGTGTGTGTGTGTGTGTGTGTGTGTGTGTGTGTGTGTGATTAATCCTGGAACTTAGAAAAATTCCGGTTCTAAAATTGTGCAAGGTGAAAACTCGATTAAATCGTGGACTTAAGGTAAATGTCTCAATACCGGAACGACGAAGGGTATATGACTGATTTGTATCGTTTTAAAAATATCCAAATAAATTATAAATCAAAATGATTTATTACATCATATAGAAAAGACATTTACCAATTTAAAAATAATCAAATAAGGTCATTTTTCTTAAATTTAATATAAAAAAAAATTTTTTTCTATGACACCTAAAAGACCCAATACCGGAACGCTGAAATAGCCTTGTCCCAATACGGGAATTCGGTTGTCTAAATACCGGAACAGTAAATAAAATAAGTTATTTTTCGCATTTATTCGTGGTGAAAATATTAATTATTATTAAATTATATTAATGCAAAACGAGTATGAATGTAGCAAACATCAGAGAACTTTATAATTATGAATAAATAAGATAAATAATTAAAAACATAATACTTACAAAAAAAGCACTTTTAATTTCAAAATTTTTTGAATTTGCATTTTCTCAAATTTTGTATTATTAATTATTTACTCGATTTATTAAGAATTTTAAATTTGTCTGATGTCTGCTATATCACACCCATAATGTAAAATGTATTTAAAATTTTAAAATGATTGAATATTAAATGACAATAAATATTTTGAACTAAAGAAGAGAAACAAAATAAATTATTTGAGGTTATACTAGAAAAATAATTAAAAAACGAACTAAGAACAAAAATTCATTCTTTATGATTTAAATTAGAGTTTATCTATATTTAATCTATTTTTTATAACAATTATACATACTGCATTAAATATTAGGGCTCCAGTAATAATTAATATTGTACTTGATTCAGCCAGTCAGTTAAACTCACCGTTAATGTCTATCGATAACATCAATATGATTGGCTGTTCCGGTACTGGGCACGGGTTCATTTTGGTGTACCAATAGACGAACAGTAAAATTTATATAATAATACGATTTTTTTCATATTTTTAATATGTTTCCTTAAATTTTATGTCATTCAAGATGAATATACAAAAAAAAAATTATTGAAAAGTAATTCTATGCATTTTCAATAAGCTTAAGACCATTGACTGATTTTTTAGCAAAACCATTAAGAGACGTGAAAAAGTCATGAATCCAAGACTATTGCTGGAATTAACATTTTTTTTTTTCATATTTTCTAAAATCTATTTTATATCTTATTTTTTAACTGAAACATTAAGGTTTCAAATAAAAGAAGTATTCTGAGATCTAGAATGAATTTTTTTTCTATTTACTATTTACTTAGTGTCTTTCGTTTAAAAATGACGACAGTTAATGATTATTTGAGAGCTATATTTTTTAGTTGTCTTGATAAAATATTAATAATATTTAACGAAAGTAGTCAAATTGCCGTTAAAATCACATCAAAAATTTCTGCAATTCACTGAATAAAGTCGAAAAATATTTAGACATTCAAAACCCTATCAAAATATTCCTCTGTGATATTGTAATACGAAATAGCGACAGCACGTTTTGAATATCAAGAAAATTGAAATAATCCTCTACATCTAGATGCTCCTGAATCACTTTCCTTGAGCAGTAAAATTAATTGAACTTTATTCATTCTCGTTATTTTTAATAAATCATGTAGTAATTAATTTTGTCCATAAATGGAAATATTAATTTCTTTTTTTAATAGTTTTTTAATTCAAATTTATTGCTTTTATATAACACTTTTAATAAAGCAGAGAATTAAAAAAAAATTTTGTCACGTAATGTTTTTTTTTTTTAAATTAAGATTACTCAGTGTCGCACAATCTTTAAGTTTCTTAGAATAATTCATTTTTTTCAGGCAAAGTTTTTTACCAATTATACTATAAATTAAGATTCTCTTTCATTTTGAATATAAACTTATAATAATAAATTTCTGTATTTATAAAAATATCTAACAGATGATGATAAGGAACTGAATGAATTGAAGGTAGAAGCCAGAGGATAATAATTGATTTTTCTCAGAATGTATGTTCAAAAAAGTCTCAGTTACTTGGATGCATTATCAGAAGGAAAGGAGGAGGATGAAGTTAAATTTTTTTTAAGTAATATCTATATGTTAATTGAGGCTAATTTATTTATTAAATAAATATTATTTTATATCAATGTTAAAAAAATATCAAACTTTCATTAATTTTTTTTTTTTTTATTATTTATCATTATAATTATAAAAAAAAATTAAATCATTTTTTGATCGAATATTGATCAAAATCAGACTAAAAATAATTGACAGTAAAAGTCGGATTTTGAACTAAATAAGAATAAAAACAGACTAAAACCGATTGGAAATCAGTCTGAAAATAGTGTAAATGAGAAATAGTAAGGGCAAAACTAGATTAAAATTCACATATTAATAAAATACAGTCGAGTCTCGTTATGAACACGCATGCAGGGGTGTAGAGGTATATAATTCTAAGAATTTGTGTACCCCCACTCTGTCAGCGCAGGCGACAGTCGTGAGTTGAACTTCCCCTACTTTATTAGCGTGTGAGTGTGTACGTGATTGTTTCCAGTATCTCGTTATGAGTCCGTTTGACTTGAGTGTTTTGTTTCTTATAGTAATACAGCTTTACAGAGTCTTGCTCATAAACAAATAATAGGACTGATATAATAAATAAACTCCTAATTTCTTTTCATGAATATACGGTCTCATATCGAGACTCTGAAATTAATTTTTTTTTCACGTTCTGGAGGGGGAAGGTCTTCCGTGGAATTCCTGGTTCACGGACTCATAACGAGCGGACTCATAACGAGACTCGACTGTATAAATAAAAAATAAAATTTGATAAAAATAACTTAAAATTTTTAGTTGATTTATAACAGATCAAATTTTTCGACCCGGGTATACCCGTATGTCTGCTGCTTACTCGAGGAAAAAGTACATTGTATTGAAGTACAGGTATAGAAAATTTGAAGTAATGATATTTTGAAACCATTAAATATTGGGTACCTTGTTTATACGATATAATCTATTGACCAAAATATATGTATACTTTTACAAATCACCCTAATAAATAACTTAAGAACTTTATCTGTCTGGCGTCTGTAGTGAACAATTGGTAACTAAGTTAGGATTAAAACGTTTATGGCAATCCATTTCGTAAAAGAATGATTTCACAATACTTTGTACAAACGAATGAGCTGATGAAATTCCATAAGTATTTATTGAATTTCAAAAAATTTTAGAGACAGTATTTATTGTTGAAAAAAATTGTTAGATTGAAAAAAAAAAGTCGAGGGAATATTCCGAGTACTTATTGTATGTGTTATAAGGGATGATGCATTTAATGCTTCGTCTAAATGTTGCTACTCACTGCGCTGACCACTCACGTCACGTGAAGTCACCCCTATGGGAAAATTTAAAAAAAAATATGTCAAAATATAAAAAGTCTATATTTTACCTATGAAAAAAAATATGTTTCTAATAGCAAACTTTTAGCCGATTTTTGTACTTATATGTTTTAAATATATTCACAATCTATCTTAGAATATATTAAACTTACATGTATGAAAATTAAAAATAAATATATTTAATGATTGTATATATAAAATTATAACAAAGATATCAGTATATGATGAAGAAAAAAAAATAAAATATATATATTTTTACATTTTTATCCTCCTGATTCAAAAAAATGATTTTATTCAAGCTAAGTGTATATTTATATTTTAGTCCGCATTCAACTTATCTTAAATCATTTCGAATTGTGTCGAATCATTTCATATCATTTTTTTTTTAATCAGGAATATTTTTTTCATGTATCCCAAGATATATTTTGAATATATTTATGTTTTTTAATAGAAAGGGAATTTGTAAATTATATTAAAACCATAAATCGAGACGTGATCTTAGACTTAACCATGAAAAAAATTATTTTCTTCTGTTAAATTTTCAAAGTGGTCTCTCGTGCCGTGGATGAACCATCTTGTTCCGGTCTTCGCTACTATTCATTCCTATGCGTACACATATGTAGGCCCGCATCAAAAAACTTTATGCAAAAAAATATGATTCAAAATATATGGATGTTATAATGTGATATGTTGAACAATATATAAAATAGTATTTATAGTTTTGCCGCATTAATGTATGATAATATATAGAAAAAAAATATATATTGCTGCAATATATTAATTATATATTTATCAATACAACTTTTTTTTGGTATGTTCAACATATGGAGCACCTTACACCAAATTAATCAATTGTGAACCTGGCCACTTTAGATTTAGCTCAAAATTTTTACTCTTTTTCTACCTCATCAAAAACGTTTTTCATAATTTTTGAAAATTTTTAAATTAATCAATAAAAAAGCTATAAATTTTCAGTAAAAATTGTTTATTTTTGTATTTTTACTAGCTATAACTTTTTCAAAATTTGACGGATGGGATCTTTTGATTGAAAATTTTTGTTGTTTAATGTACTTTCCGAAAAAAAATACAAAGAAATTATTGCGTCCTATCTTTTTTGTTTTCTTTTATAGATTTTTGAAAGAAATCAAAAATTTTTCGGTTTATCATTTTATATTTTTGATTTTTTTTTTTTATATAAACCTTTGACATTTTCTGCAAATGCTCAAGTTTTTTCAGAGTGATTTTTTTTGGATTGTACTTTTTTTTGCAAAAAATACAAAAAAATTATTCAGAACGTTCTTCTATTTTTGACTTGATTTAAAAAAAAAAATTCAAATTTTTTCGACGACTACTATTTAAAATTATTGTTTTCATTTTTTTTTTTTTCGAAATTAAGAAGTTATCTGAGCACTTTCAAAAATTGCCAGAATGGTCTTATAAGAAATAATGCTAGTTTTCAAATTTTTTTTTTATTCGGAAAAGGAAATCTAATTCGAAAAAATATCACTTTAAAATAATTTGATGATATGCAATAAATGTCAAGGTTTTACATAACAAAAAAGAATCAGAAATGGTAAATATTGAAAAATTTTTTATTTTTTTCCAAAAATCTAAAAAAAAAACAAAGAAGATAGGTTACAATAATTTTTTGGTATTTTTTTTTGAAATGTACATTTGAAAACATAAATTTTGAGAAAAAAGATCTCAATCAGTCAAATTTGAAGAAAATATAGCTATTTAAAATAAAAAAATCAATTTTCATCAAAAATTTATAACTTTTTTATTCGTTCAGTGAAAAAATTTAAAAAAATTATGAGAAACGTTTCTGATGGAGTAAAAAGACCAAAATTTTTTAGAATCTACTAAAAACTTATTGAATTCCATCGACGCATCTGTTGTACAAAATATTATAAATTGTTCACTATAGACGCTAGACAGATGTACTACTTAAGTTATTCATTAGGGCGATTTGTATAATTATAGATGTGTTTTGGTCAAAGGTGATATTATATAAATAATGTACCCAATATTAAATGGTTTCAAATGTCATTACCTCTAATGTTCTATACCTGTACCTAAATAAAATGTACTTTTTCCTAAAGAAAGCAGCAGACATACGCATGTATAATTATGTCGCCGGATGATCCGTTTTCTTTTCAGCACAAATTCTTGGGATTAATATTAAAATAGGTCTAAATGAGAACGTAATGGAAGACGTAAAGCATCCATTACTGATGTTTAGGTGCAAATGTCCATTAGATCCGACCCCCCCCCCTTCCCGGAAGTATTGCAGTCTAGTTAAACATCGGTCCTTAAAATTTTAACATCATTCAGTTTCAAACTCGAACCAAGTTGTTTCTGAATATAACCTAAATCTTAAAGTCCAAGCTTTTGTTAACGTAACGATCATTCAAGTTTATATCAAATCATTATGGGTGACATCAAGTGTATTTCTTCAAGTCAACAATCTGCATCCAAACGGTCCGCTGATAGTTTTGATATTGAGCATGATGCTCAATACAAAAAAATCAAAATCGAGGAATTCAGTGAAGTGACTCCGTCCGACACGTTTTTGCCGACATGTGAAATCGACGGTAATCTCATTTTTCGTCCAGTGAACGTTGAACGGGTTAAAACGACCATAACCGTCAATATAAAGACGAAAATGGTGCTCAGGAAGAAGGTGGTCCCGGTGCCTGAACCAGTCGTGGAGGAGGAGGTGGAACTGATCAAGGTTCCTAAGTGTGTGAAGCCAAATCTTCAGCAGACACCATTGTGGGTGATGCCGCCAGTTTCAAAAAGCCACGAGAAGTCTGGGCTCTGTTCCGTCATGTAAAGGAACCTCATGCACTCATATAGTGCTAAATTGTAAATATCTTATATATTTTTTTTACTAATCGTGATCATGTATATATTTAAAATTTCTTATTAATTAACTCAAAATAAGGACACATATACGTGCAATTATTTTTTTTTTCTTTTTTGCTCATATTTTTTCATTATTTAGATAATTTTTTCACATTTTTTGACGTTTTTTTTTTTGTAAATAAATAATTAAAGCAAGCATTTTTTAAAATTATCATATTCATTAGTATATTAGCAATAAATATAAGTATCATGTTAATTTTTTTTTATTATATATTTTTCTTTTTCAATTTTGTATATAATTTTTCGTAAATATTTTTTCTATTTTTTAATAAAAAATTTATTTATTCTGAAAAAATTTTTTTAATTTAAAAATAGGTTTAAGATTCCTTGAATCTCATTGCTTTCAAATAATATTTATTAGTCTATTTAAGAATAATAATTTTAGTTAAATTTATTATTTAATTTTAATTAGTTTTAATTAATATTAATTTATTTTTAAATAATTTTAATTTACTACATTTAAGTTACTATTAATTTATTAAGATCAAGAGTGAATACTGTCGAAAATTGGGGTTGAAGGTAATTATACAATACTTATATTTATTTAATTTTACAGTATGTTTAGGAGGACAAAATGGGGTACTTTCAAAATTTTATTAAAAAAAAATTTTTATTCTAAATAGTTTTTAAACA
Organism: Microplitis demolitor; assembly: GCF_026212275.2. Taxonomy (NCBI): domain Eukaryota; kingdom Metazoa; phylum Arthropoda; class Insecta; order Hymenoptera; family Braconidae; genus Microplitis; species Microplitis demolitor. The sequence continues at coordinate 4,805,662 of NC_068552.1, read as the reverse complement.
TTCAAAAATAACTTTTGTAAATATAATGAAATGTTATTTAAAATTTTTTTTTTGTTAAAATTTTTTTGAAAATTAATTGTAAGAAAAACATTTGACCGGGTGTAGATTTTTTTTAAAGAATTTCGTGTTTATTCAATGAACAGAATCAATAAGTTCGCGAGTTAATAATTGATTAGTCCAATTACATTTTCATAGTATTAATCAAAAGAAGCAAAATATTCTAGAGTAAATTTTTGAGTAGAAATTTCGATTAACAGTTAGATTTAAATTATATATAATATACAAAAAAAAATGACTTTTTGGCGCAAAAATAATTTTTTACTATAGAATGAAAAAAAAAAAAAAAAAAATTCTTTTAGGACTCGAAAAATTGTTTCGCGCCAAGAAATATTCTCTCGCCGCGAAAAATTTTTTCTTGGCTGAAGAAAACTTTTTCTCGCTCCAAGGAACTTTTAATTTTGAATTTTTGAAGCATAAAATGTCTTAGGGCAAATAGAAATTATTCCCGCCAAAAAATCATTTCTTTCTCTGTAATTTTTGATGTAATATTCAGACAATCACGTCATAACTGTAGGTCGCTCGTTTATATTATTAATATACTTCTGTAATGATACACTGTCAAAAAACAAGAATGAATTCGGATTTAATGTTAATCCGGATTCACTCTGCCACTCGGAGTTCCGGAGTCTTAAAAGAAATTACTCCGTATGCGGAGTGAATTAAAAGTTTTTTTAAACTATTAAGCTGTGCGTGTGCGAGTGCGTGTGTGCGCAAATATGCGCGTGGTTTCGGATCTGTGTGTGTGTGTTAGTATGTGTGTGTGTAAATATATTAGTTCGTGTGTTCGGATGTGTGTGTGCGAGAGCATGTTTGTACCAATTTGTGCGTGCGTGTTTTTGGATCGGTGTGTGTGTGTGTGTGTGTGTGCGTGTGTGTGAATATATGCGTGCGTGTGTTTGAATGTGTGTGTTGGAGAGCATGTTTGTACCAACTTGTGCGTGCGTGTTTCGGATCTGTGCGTGTGTGTGTGTGTGTGTGTGTGTGTGTGTGTGTGTGTGTGTGTGTGTGTGTGTGTGTGTGTGTGTGTGTGTGTGTGTGTGTGTGTGTGTGTGTGTTGTGATTAATTCTGGAACTTAGAAAAATTTTGGTTCTGAAATTGTGCAAGAACAAATCTCGATTAAATCGTGGACTAAATCGTTTTAAAAATATTCAAATAAATTATAAGCCAAAATAATCTATTACGTCATATAGAATAGACATTTACCAATATAAAAATAATCAAATAAGGTCATTTTTCTTAAATTTAATATAAAAAAATAATTTTTTTCTATGACACTTAAAAGACCCAATACCGGAACGCTGAAATAGCCTTGTCTCAATACGGGAATTCGGTTGTCCTAATACTGGAACAGTAAATAAAATAAGTTATTTTTTGCATTTATTCGTGGTGAAAATCCCAATTATTATTAAATAATATTAAGGTTAAACGAGTATGAATGTAGCAGACATCAGAGAACTTTAAAATTATAAATAAATAAGATAAATAATTTAAAAAATAATATTTACAGAAAAAGCACTATCAATTTCAAAATTTGCACACACCTAGCTTCCTAGGACCTCAAAACGTCGACATCTGATGAAAACTCGATTTTCGAAAATCGGGGTGAAAACAATAACTTCCCGAAATTTTTTAAAATCATAGATTTTCTTAGCGGGAATGTAAAAAGCCATTTTCATGGAATTTCATCAGCCCATTTGTCATACAAAATATTATCAAATCGTTTTCTCACGAAATGGATTTTCATAAACGTTTTAATGCTAACTTTGTTACCAATTATTCATTATAGACGCCAGACAAGTAAAGTACTCAAGTTATTTATAAGGGTACTGTGTATAAGTATACATGTATTTTGGTTAATAGATAATATCGTATAAACAATGTATCAAATATTTAATGCTTTAAAAATGTCATTACTTGGAATATTCTATACCCGTACCTAAATAAAATGTATTTTTTCCTAGAGAAAGCAGCAGACATACACAGGTATAATTATGTCGCCGGATATTCCCTTACCTTATCTGCACAAATCCTTAGGATTAATATTAAAATAAGTCTAAATGGGAAAGTAATGAACGATGTAAAGTAGCTATTAACCCTTACCATAAAGATCTAATTACTGATGTTACGGTGCAAATGTCCCATTGGATCCAACATCCCCTCCCTGAAATATTGCAGTGCATTTAAACGTCGGTCCTTAAAATTTCAACATCATTGAGTTTCAAAGTCTAGCCAAGTTGTCTCTGGGTATAACTGAAATTTCATACTCCAAATTTTCATAATTGAATTATCATGAGTGATGTGAAGTGTTTAGTGTCGTCAAGTCCACAATCTGCAACTGGGTTCAAACGGTGCGCCGATATTTTTGATGTTGAGCATGATACTCAATACAAAAAACCTAAAATTGAAGAATTCAGCGGAGTGACTCCATCCAACACTTCTTTGCTATCATGTGGACTGGACGGTAATTTAAACTTTCGTCCAGTGAACGTTCAACGAGTTAAAACGACCATTAGCGTCATAATAAAGACAAAAATGTTGCCCAAGAAGAAGATGGTTCGGATGCCTCAACCAGTCGTTGTAGAGAAGGAAGTAGAACTGATCACTGTTCCCAAGCAAGTGAAGCCAGATCTTCAGCGGAGACAATTGCGAGTGATGCAGCCAGTTTCCAAAAGCCACGAGATGTCTGGGCTCTGTTCCATCATGTGAAGAAACGACGTGCACAGATATCGTGTTAATTTGTAAATATCTTTTTTTACATATATATTTTTTTCACGTGTATGCGTGTGTTCGGGTGTGTGTGTGTGCGAATGTGTGAGTATGTGTCCATGTGTTCGGGTGTGTGCGTGTGTGTTTGCCTATGAGCTGAACAGTAACGTAATACGCGAGTTTTTACTTCGATTTAATTTAGTTGTTTTTTTTTTTTTAATAATATTTTCAAAATTTTCCTCCGGAGGGAGTGAATAGTTAAAAATCCATTCACTCCAGATTCAATCCGCATTTACTCCGCGAATCTTCACAGTGTAAATGTAATTTTTGATGTATTAATCATTCAAATTACATTTTATCATGTTGGTCCTTATCACCACCACTAATCTTAAGGTATTAAATACATAAAATCTTAATTCATAAAATTTTTCACGGAAACAGTCTATGATCACGATCACTTGTAATATGATCATTAACAATTAACAGTGAGCGTATATTAGTCGGTTGGGATTTATTATCTATGTATTTCTTAATCCCCGATATTTTTCTACACGGTCAGAAATAGTTTTATAATCCACAAAATTTTTTTTAATGACAATGATCAATTTATTTTCTATTATATTCAGTAAGAAATGATCCTGTCTTATGAAAAGTATATACAGATAAATAATGTTTAAAAATAGCTGATGTGATATTTTCATTGCTATGAATATAGTTGGGTGGCCGATGATGTACCAGCCATAAGCTGATCATAGTGTACAGCGACACTCGACCGAGCATTGGTAGCCGAGCCTCGGTTGATCGTAGATTTTTTTTGAGCATCGGTGACTTTGTATGAAATATTGATTCATAAATTTTTCATTGAGAAGCTTTCTTTCTTATCCTGACCAATCCCTTCCTATCCTAATTTTCCTTTCTCATTTTACAGAAGTGACTAACGCTTCACGTATACAGTTCCGTATGTGCGTGTATGGAAACATACTTTTTTGCTTAACAGCATTATTAAAAATATTTAAAAACGCTACCGTACGATAAACAGTCTGGCTCAATAAATAATAGATAAATTGATCGAAATATGCCATAGGCTCGGATAACTCAACTAGAAGAGCACTCGGCGCGAGAGTGACATGATCCATATTTTCCTGTTCTAAACTATGCACGTTCTGTAATTAATCAATAATGATTTTGGTGTCAACCAATGTCGATTTAATCTAAACGCAATGAGATCAAGATGAAAAATATGGTATCATAAAAATATATATCCATGGATAAGTGTATGTACGTGTGTGCAAATATGTGCGTACGTGTGTTCGAATGTTCGTGAGTGTGTGTGCGAAGGTGTGAGTATGTGTCCACGTGTTCGAGTGTGTGCGTGTGCGTTTTAACTTCGATTTAATTTAGTTGTTTTTTTTTTTCTTTTAATAATATTCTCAAAATTTTTCTCCGGAGTGAATTTCACTCTGGAGTGCCATGTGCCAGGGCAGCAATGGTTACTGTTTTTTTTCTCTGTGTGTAAAAACACATTCTGGAAAGCTTGCTTGTTTCTCACGTATAAGGTAAATGTCCCAATACCGGAACGACGAAGGGTATATGACTGATTTTTATCGTTTTAAAAATATTCAAATAAATTATAAATCAAAAGAATTTATTACATCATATAGAATAGACATTTACCAATTCAAAAATAATCAAATTAGTTCATTTTTCTTAAATTTAATATAAAAAAAAAAAAATTTTTCTATGACACCCAAAAGACCCAATACCGGAACGCTGAAATAGCCGTGTTTCAACACGGGAATTCGGTTGTCCTAATACCGGAACAATAAATTAAACAAGTTATTTTTCGCATTTATTCGTGGTGAAAATATTAATTATTATTAAATAATGTTAATGTAAAACGAGTATGAATGTAGCAGACATCAGAGAACTTTGAAATTATAAAGAAATAAGATAAATAATTAAAATAATAATATTTACAGAAAAAGCACTATTAATTTTAAAATTTTTTGAATTTGCATTTTTTTAAATTTTATATTATTAATTATTTACTCGATTTGTTAAGAATTTTAAATTTGTCTGATGTCTGCTATATCACACCCATAATGTAAAATTTATTTAAAATTTTAAGATGATTGAATATTAAATTAAAATAAATATTTTGAACTAAAGAATAGAAACAAAATAAATCATTTGAGGTTATACTAGAAAAATCATTAAAAAAAAAAAGTTAAGAACAAAAATTTATTCTTTATGATTTAAATTAGAGTTTATCTATACTTCATCTATTTTTCATAACAATTATATTTACTGCATTAAATATAAAGCTTAAGACCATTGAATGATTTTTTAGCAAAACCATTAGGAGACGTGAAAAAGTCATGAATCCAAGACTATTGCTCTAATTAACATTTTTTTTTCATATTTTCTAAAATCAATTTTATATTTTATTTTTTAACTGAAAGATTAAGGTCTCAAATAAAGAAAGTTTTATTTAGTTTCATCGCGTACGAATTGAAATATAATATAATGATTATCAAATCGTTCCGGTTTTGGGTCTTGTTCCGGTATAGGGACATTTACCTTACGAGTCCAATTTTCTCGATCTGTTGATTCAAGCACTGTCCGATGATAAAAGGAATATACGCTTCTGTAGTCACTTTGATCTTAGTAATTGCCCTTTTTGGATAACATAAATATAATGACTCTAATCAACTCAGCTTGTGTTTCATCGGTTATCGAACAAAATCTAACTAAAAAGATTCAAAGTGTATAGTTATCATGAGTTTAAAAAGAATGAAAAAAGGGTACTTGCAACAAGTATGTGGGCAAGAAGTATAAGTTCTTTGATATTACTAGGAACGTTGTTTAATTAAAGAAGTAATATGAGCAAATTTGTGAAATAAAGGTTAACTGAGTTCAAAACTTACTTCTAAAAACGAAATTTGGACTTATTTTTTGACAGGGAAGTTGGCTTGGATGTTGCGGTTCAAAAGCTATTTCATTTCATCTAAATCTGAAGTAAGAGTATAAGAATAATCATTTTTCTTGTTTCGAAGTATAGATCGCTATTTATAATTGAATTGAGTTTTTCTTTTTAAAAATTATTAAGCTGAGCTACATTTTTTCACGTGAAAATCATATTGATATTACAAAATTGAGTTTAAAATCCGCTATCCATGCCTTCATACGTCCAAAGACACACATATACACACAATAAATTTGTATGCAAACACATATGCTTTAATCTACATATGAATTCTCTGCTCACACAAACATATACGAGCTCATTCACGCTTATCGGAATTCAAATAAATTTTTATTAGCAATTCATTTGTTGATTGGTATTGTTGAATGTCAATAGACTTTGAAACCATTTTTCGCAAATTTATTATGTTCGCATCTTGAATGTCTTCCTTACATTATACATCACAATCGTTTCTATTTATCCGATTTAATGTTTTTATGAACCATTATTATATTCTTGTCGAGATAAGTTATGCAGTTATCTTGCAGCCAAGATGAATTACATTCAGTACCTCACAACAAGTCGTAACTTTGCTGAGTATTGATACTAAAAAAAGAAAGTAAATTAATTTTTTAAAAGTACATAATTTTCTACACGGAAAGAAAATTTCACTAAAATCTACGATGTCAACATCGTAATCGTGGACTAGACTTTTATTGGCGTCAATTTTTAAATGTCTTATTTCAAAATTTAATATAGTCTTTGTTAAAATTACGATGTTAAATAGTAAAGAATAAAATCTACATCAGAATTTTAATGAAGACTATAGTAAATTTTGAAATAGGACATTTCAAAATTTACGCCAATGAAAGTCTAGTCCACGATTACGATGTTAATTTCGTAAATTTTAGTGGAATTTTCTTTCTGTGTACACGGAGAGAAAATTATAGTAACAGTTACAATATATTATGGGAATGGTTCCCATACTGCATGGTAACTGGTTTTTTTGAAATGTTGATTATAGGAACGGCACCCATATATATTATGGTAACTATTCCTATAATTATGGATATAATTCCCATACGGTATCGGAATAGTTCCTATGCAATTATGGTAATCGTTACTATGTACGTATGGTAATGGTTACTATAATATTATGGGAATGGTTACCATAATATTATTGGAATGGTTACCATAATATCATAGGAATAGTTACCATAATATTATGGGAATGGTTACTATAATATTATGGGAATAGTTACTATAATATTATGGGAATGGTTACTATAATATTATGGGAATGGTTACCATAATATTATGGGAATAATTACCATAATATTATAGGAACAGTTACCATAATATTATGGGAATGGTTACCATAATATTATAGGAACAGTTACCATAATATTATGGGAATGGTTACCATAATATTTAGAAATTATAATGATTTTTGTTTGTAATAAGCATTTTTTTTGTATATTTAATCTTTTTGTGATACTAAATTACAATAAAATGGTAACCATTCCCGTAATATTATGGTAATAATTCCCATAATATTATGGTAACCATTCCCATAATATTATGGTAACTGTTCCTATAATATTATGGTAACCATTCCCATAATATTATGGTAAACATTCCCATAATATTATGGTAACCATTCCCATAATATTATGGTAAACATTCCCATAATATTATGGTAATAATTCCCATATATTATGGGAATGATTACCATAATATTATGGGAATAGTTACCATAATATTATAGGAACTGTTACAATGTGGTTATAGGATTGGTTCCTATTTGCTTATGGGAACTATTCCTATGAGTATGGTAATCATTACCATGATTCTTTCATATGCGATATGGGAACTGTTACCATAATGATAGGAATTGTTACCATATTTATGGAAACCTTCCCAAAAAGTATGGGTCTATATCCCATAATCCCTACCATAACGGTATGGGATGATATTTCATAAACGTACTAGGAACAGTTCCTTCAATTTTTTCTCCGTGTAGTAGGAATTCTCTTAGTATTTCCGTAAAATAAGTACTCAATTTTTTCAACTTCTCGCTATGATATATCTATACTATAGTCGATGATCCTTGAAAAATTTGGGAATTTTTACGCCGATTAGCGAAAATCGACTTTCCATCAGTTGTCGACGTTTCGAGGTCATATAGGCAGATATTTTGGGTATTTTTCGAATGATATCCGAGTGTTTGTATGGGTGTCTGCGTGTGTCTGTGTGTGAATTTTCTGTACCTTTTTAGTTAATCGATCGATTTAGATCGTTCTTGCACAATCGAAAGAGCTTATCAGCCGTTGAATTCCCTGTTGATTTGTGATTATTCGATCGAATGGACCGAAGAAGAGAGGGACTTAATTCGCTGTTGACTGCAGTATCACTATTGATATTTTAACGATATTTTGTAAATATTTCACTTATTTTTATTAAAAAAATAAAAAATCATAGCGGTCTATGTACATCTATTGTTATTTTTTTCTAAACCTCTACAGTTTATTTCTATCCGTTTCTTAATACAATTTATTAACTGAAAGATTGTTCTATAGTAGATTTCACGTTCTCATGTAAGTTGAATTAAATTGAAATGTAAAAAAAAAATCGGTCTGACGGTTGACCCTGCGGCCCGGCCCCAAAACTTTCCGCCTATTTCGAGCTCCTTGAGCTCAGAAAATTGTTGTAGATACATTTTTTCTTCGAGCTCGAAAATACTTTTGTATGCCTTTGTTTTCGAAAGAAAACGTTTTTTACGATTTTTTTTCAAACGATATCTCTCGAACGAATAAACCGATTAAGACGTTCAAGGCGACAATCGACATGTTTCATTGAGTTCTATAACTGATCAGATTTTTGAATTGATTCATCAAGTCGTTTTTGAAATACTTTCAAAATACTAAAAAAAAATCGGTCTGTCGGTTGACCCTGCGGGCCAGCCCCAAAACTTCCCGCTGTCTTCGACCTTAAAGAGCTCGAAAACATTAGTGTAGATATATTTTCGAGCTCTTCGAGCTCAAAAATGCTATCACATGCAATTGTTTTTTTATGATCTTTTCAAGCTCTAACAAGTTACCTGTTATGCTGAAGTTTGAAAATTTAAGAATCGGAAATCATCAATGAAGCGGTTTATAAAATTTAGTTCCTGATTTTGTTCAGTAAAATAAGTGTATTGAGGCAGAAATCAATGTCGGAGATCAAAATCAAGATTCAAATAAATTTTGACTCATGTAAGAAACAATAAAATATGAAATATCCGATAAAAATATTCAAAATTACGTTTTATCGATTTTTTTGTTGATAATATGATTTAAACTAGAATCCAAGTTCGATGACATTATATGATCAAAAGAAACCATAAAAAAAAAGAGTTGGTATGATATCAGGCACATTTTAGTACGTTATATGATTTATCCGGAAAAAATAACATAAAATGTTATTTTTTTAATATTTCAACGCCGATATCTTTTGAACTTATCAATCGATTTCGATAATTAACGTGGCAATCGGCACGTTTCATTGAATTCTAGAGCTGATTGAAATTTGAAATCGATCGCGTCAGTAGTTTCAAAAATATTTAGAAAAAAACATTTTTCACCATTTCTTTCTCCCGCGATAACTCTCGAACGAATTATCCGATCTTGATGTTTCAGGTGGCAATCGACGCGTTTTATTGAGTACTAGAGCTGATTAGATTTTGAAGTCGATCGTATAAGGCGTTTTTGAGAAATCAATAAAAAACTAAAAAAAAATTTTTTTTTTTTTCGTAATTCGAAAATATTTTCGAGTCTATTCGATCAAATAATCTGAAATTTTCAGAAAAGTTGATGGCCAACAAGCTCTTTCGATTGCCACCTCAACCATCCAAATCGATTAATTAGTTAAAAAGTTACAAAGAGTTTACATACGTACACACACACACACACGCACACACGCGCACACACACACACACACACATACACACACACACACACACACACACACACACACACACACACACACACACACACACACACACACACATATACACACTCGGACATCATTCTGAAAGTAGTCAGAATAGCTTCCTAGGACCTCAAAACGTCGACATCTGATGAAAATTCGATTTTCGAAAATCGGGGTGAAAACAATAACTTCCCGAAATTTTTGAAAATCGTCGATTTTCTTAGCGGGAAGTTAAAAATTTTTTCTGTTAAATTTTGAAAGTGGTCTCTCGTGCTTTGGATGAGCCATCTTGCATCGGTCTTCCCTACTATTTATTCCTATGCGTACACATATGTAGGCCCGCATCAAAAAACTTTATGCGAAAAAATATGTTTTAAAATATATGGATGTTATAATGTGATATGTTGTACAATATAGAGAATAGTATTTATATTTTTTTCGCATTAATATATGATAATATATAGAAAAAAAATATACATTGCTGCAATGTATTAATTATATATTTATCAATACAACTTTTTTTAGGTATGTTTAACATATGGGACACTCCACGCCAAATCAATCACTTGTGAACCCGGCCACTTTAGATTTGGCTCAAAATTTTTACTCTTTTTCTACCTCATCAAAAACGTTTCTCATAATTTTAAGAAACTTTTTCACTTAATCAATAAAAAAAGCTATATATTTTCAATAAAAATTGTTTTTTGTATTTTAAATAGCTATAACTTTTTCAAAATTTGATAAAAAAAATTATTGCGACCTATCTTCTTTGTTTTCTTTTATAGATTTTTGAAAAAAATCAAAAATTTTTCGGTTTACTAATTTTGATTTTTGATTTTTTTTTATTATATAAAACTTTGACATTTCCTGCAAATGCTCAAGTCTTTTCAGAGTGATTTTTTTTTCCAAAAAATACAAAAAAATTATTCAGAAAGTTCTTCTATTTTTTGACTTGATTTAAAAAAAAAAATTCAAATTTTTTCGACGACTACTATTTAAAATTATTGTTTTCATTTTTTTTTTTTTCGAAATTAATAAGTTATCTGAGCACTTTCGAAAATTGCCAGAATAGTGTGATAAGAAATAATGCTAGTTAAAAATGTTTTTTTTTTTATTTAGAAAAGAAAATCTAATTCGAAAAAATATTACATTGAAATAATTTGAGGATTTGCAGTAAATGTCAAGGTTTTACATAACAAAAAAAAATGAGAAATGGTAAATATTGAAAAAATTTTCATTTTTTCCAAAAATCTAAAAAAAAACAAAGAAGATAGGTTACAATAATTTTTTCGTATTTTTTTTCAAAATGTACATTTGAAGAAGAAAATTTTGAGAAAAAAAAATCTTAATCAGTCAAATTTTGAAAAAATTATAGCTATTTATAACAAGAAAAGCAATTTTTATCAAAAATTTATAATTTTTTTATTGGTTCAGTGAAAAAATTTCAAAAAATTATGAGAAACGTTTTTAATGGCGTAAAAAGACCAAAATTTTTTAGAATCCAATAAAAACTTATAGAATTCTATCAACGCATTTGTCGTACAAAATATGCTAGAATCTTTCTTTCACAAAATGGATATTCATAAACGTTTCGATCCTAACTTATTTACCAATTGTTCACTATAGACGCCAGACAGATGTACTACTTAAGTTATTTATCAGGGCGATTTGTATAAGTATAGATGTGTTTTGGTCAGAGGTGATATTATATAAATAATGTACCCAATATTAAATGGCTTCAAAATGTCATTACCTCTAATGTTCTATACCCGTACCTAAATAAAATGTACTTTTTTCTAGAGAAAGCAGCAGACATGCGCATGTATAATTATGTCGCCGAGTAATCCCGTGTAACAGGGTAATTTTCAACCTTGCCAAGTTTGGCCCCTTTATTAATTGTTGTTAATAAGGGCGCCAGTGGAAGATAAGACTTGGCCTTCCAGTAACGGAGATGTTATATTAAATTAATTCCAGGGTCGTTGAATATTATGAGAGTAAGAAAGGATGAGGAATTAAATTTATTACACAATAATTTATCAATATAATTCACAATTTTATTTATCACAACAAATTTTACCCACCGGGTTTCACTTATAATTAATTTATTAATAAGACGTCCACCGGATTTTATGACATTAAATACTTGATCCCCTGGACTTTATAAATTTAAAATTATAAATTGGCCCCTGGCCTCGATCCTTTGGATCTACTCAAAATTTAGTCCCCTGGACTTATTACTATAACTTGGCCCCAGGCCTGATCCCCTGGATCTATTAAAATAAAAATTGGCAACTTGCCAGATCCCCTGGATCAAATTATTTCCAAAATATTTAATTAAAATTTCCCCTGGAATTATTTCATTTCACACACGCACACACACACACACGTTGAATTTATCTTTCTCTTGTCCACTGGACTTGATTCACACACACCCACCGAATTTAATTTATATAAAATTTTCTCACTAATATTTTAAATTTTCTTAATTTAATGAAATTTTATTTCCTCTTTTATTCAATCAATTAATTAATTTATAATATTTTCCAGTAAAATTTTATCTATCCAATAATATAATTTCTGACTCGAGTAACTGACGCTATCTCTTTCTGATTCGCGCGTCTCAGTCTGTCTCTCTCTATTTCGTGTCTTTTCTTCGCGTTAACTTTATATTTTTCTTTAACCAATTTACATATTTTTACTAATTTAACTGACATCAATTTGTTCTACTTAAATTCTAATTAATTAATTTTCCAATATTTCCTGATCACTTTTCACAGCACTTGGTTATCTTAATCTTATTAATTCTTATAGATATATATATGAAATTGTCTGCTGCTTACTCGAGAAAAAAGTACATTGTATTGAAGTACAGGTATATTACATTTGAAGTAACGATATTCTGAAACCATTAAATATTGGGTACCTTGTTTACATGATATTATCTATTGACCAAAATATATGTATACTTTTACAAATCACCCTAATAAATAACTTAAGTACTTTATCTGTCTGGCGTCTGTAGTGAACAATTGGTAACTAAGTTAGGATTAAAACGTTTATGGTAATCCATTTCGTAAAAGAATGATTTCACAATACTTTGTACAAACGAATGAGCTGATGAAATTCCATAAGTATTTATTGAATTTCAAAAAATTTTAGAGACAGTATTTATTGTTGAAAAAAATTGTTAGATTGAAAAAAAAAAGTCGAGGGAATATTCCGAGTATTTATTGTATGTGTTATAAGGGATGATGCATTTAATGCTTCGTCTAAATGTTGCTACTCACTGCGCTGACCACTCACGTCACGTGAAGTCACCCCTATGGGAAAATTTAAAAAAAAATATGTCAAAATATAAAAAGTCTATATTTTACGTATGGAAAAAAATATGTTTCTAATAGCAAACTTTCGGCCGATTTTCGTACTTATATGTTTTAAATATATTCACAATCTATCTTAGAATATATTAAACTTACATGTATGAAAATTAAAAATAAATATATTTAATAATTGTATATATAAAATTATAACAAAGATATCAGTATATGATGAAGAAAAAAAAATATAATATATATATTTTTACATTTTTATCCTCCTGATTGAAAAAAATTATTTTATTCAAGCTAGGTGTATATTTATATTTTAGTCCGCATTCAACTTATCTTAAATCATTTCGAATTGTGTCGAATCATTTCATATCATTTTTTTTTTAATCAACGCCAAATCGATCCCTTTTGAACCCGACCACTTTAGATTTGGCTCAAAATTTTTACGCTTTTTCTACCTCATCAAAAACGTTTCTCATGATTTTTTGAAAATTTTTTACTTAATCAATAAAAAAACGAAAAATATTCAATAAAAGTATTTTTTTGTATTTTAAATAGCTTTAATTTTTTCAATATTTGACGGATGGGATCTTTTGATTAAAAATTTTTGTTGTTCAATGTACTTTTCGAAAAAATATACAAAAAAATTATTGCGTCCTATCTTCTTTGTTTTCTTTTATAGATTCTTGAAAGAAATCAAAAATTTTTCGGTTTATCATTTTCGATTTTTTATTTTTTTTTATTATATAAAACTTTGACATTTCCTGCAAATGCTCAAGTCTCTTTAGAGTGATTTTTTTTTCCAAAAAATACAAAAAAATTATTCAGAAAGTTCTTCTATTTTTTGACTTGATTTAAAAAAAAAATTCAAATTTTTTCGACGACTACTATTTAAAATTATTGTTTTCATTTTTTTTTTTTCGAAATTTAGAAGTTATCTGAGCACTTTCAAAAGTTGCCAGAATAGTGTTATAAGAAATAATGATAGTTTTCAAATTTTTTTTTTATTTGGAAAAGAAAATCTAATTCGAAAAAATATCACTTTGAAATAATTTGATGATTTGCAATAAATGTCAAGGTTTTACATAACAAAAAAAAAAATCAGAAATGGTAAATATTGAAAAATTTTTGATTTTTTCCAAAAATCTAAAAAAAAAAACAAAGAAGATAGGTTACAATAATTTTTTGGTATTTTTTTTCGAAATGTACATTTGAAATCATAAATTTTGAGAAAAAGATCTCAATCAGTCAAATTTTGAAGAAATTATAGCTATTTAAAATAAAAAATCAATTTTTATCAAAAATTTATAACTTTTTTATTGGTTCAGTGAAAAAATTTCAAAAAATTATGAGAAACGTTTCTGATGGGGCCAAAATTTTTTAGAATCTACTGAAAACTTATGGAATTCCATCAACGCATTTGTTGTACAAAATATTATAAATAGTTCACTATAGACGCCAGACAGATGTACTACTTAAGTTATTTATTAGGGCGATTTGTATAAGTATAGATGTGTTTTGGTCAAAGGAGATATTATATAAATAATGTACCCAATATTAAATGGTTTCAAAATGTCATTACCTCTAATGTTCTATACCTGTACCTAAATAAAATGTTCTTTTTCCTAGAGAAAGCAGCAGCCATATGCATGTATAATTGTGTCGCCGGGTAATCCGTTTTCTTTTCAGCACAAATTTTTGGGATTAATATTAAAATAGGTCTAAATGAGAACGTAATGGACGACGTAAAGCATTCATTACTGATGTTTAGGTGCAAATGTCCCATTAGATCCAACCCCCTCCCCTTCCCGGAAGTATTGCAGTCTAGTTAAACATCGGTCCTTAAAATTTTAACATCATTCAGTTTCAAACTCGAACCAAGTTGTTTCTGAATATAACCTAAATCTTAAACTCCAAGGTTTTGTTAACGTGACGATCATTCAAGTTTATATCAAATTATTATGGGTGACATAAAGTGTATTTCTTCAGGTCAACAATCTGCATCCAAACGGTCCGCTGATAGTTTTGATATTGAGCATGATGCTCAATACAAAAAAATCAAAATCGAGGAATCCAGTGAAGTGACTCCGTCCGACACGTTTTTGCCGACATGTGAAATCGGCGGTAATCTCATTTT
The DNA here is from genome assembly GCF_026212275.2 of Microplitis demolitor. NCBI lineage: Eukaryota > Metazoa > Arthropoda > Insecta > Hymenoptera > Braconidae > Microplitis > Microplitis demolitor. The sequence continues at coordinate 4,790,498 of NC_068552.1, read as the reverse complement.
TCGTCCAGTGAACGTTGAACGGGTTAAAAAGACCATAACCTTCAACATAAAGACGAAAATTGTGCCCAGGAAGAAGGTGGTCCCGGTGCCTAAACCAGTCGTGGAGAAGGAGGTGGAACTGATCGAGGTTCCTAAGCGTGTGAAGCAAAATCTTCAGCAGACACCATTGTGGATGATGCCGCCAGTTTCAAAAAGCCACGAGAAATCCGGGCTCTGTTCCATCATGTAAAGGAACCCCATGCACTCATATAGTGCTAAATTGTAAATAACTTATATATTTTTTTTTACTAATGGTGATCACGTATATATTTAAAAATTCCTAGTAATTAACTTAAAATAAGGACACATATACGTGCAATTATTTTTTTTTTTATTTTTTGCTAAAATTTTTCATTATTTAAATAATTTTTATACATTTTTTGACGTTTTTTTTTTTTTTGTAAATAAATAATAATAGCGAGCATTTTTTTAAAATTATTATATTCATTAGTATATTAGCAATAAATATAAGTATCATGTTAATTTTTTTTTATTATATATTTTTTTCTTTCAATTTTGTATATAATTTTTCGTAAATATTTTTTCTATTTTTTAATAAAAAATTTATTTATTCTAAAAAAATTTTTGTAATTTAAAAATAGTTTTAAGATTCCCCGAATCTCATTGCATTCAAATAATATTAATTAGTCTCTTTAAGAATAATAATTTTAGTTAAATCTATTATTTAATTTTAATTAGTTTTAATTAATATTAATTTATTTTTAAATAATTTTAATTTACTACATTTAAGTTACTATTTATTTCTTAAGATCAAGACTGAATACCGTCGAAAATTGGGGTTGAAGGTAATTATACAATACTTATATTTATTTAATTTTACAGTATATTTAGGAGGACAAAATGGGGTACTTTCAAAATTTTATTAAAAGAAAATATTTTATTTTAAATGGTTTTTAAACATTCAAAAATAACTTTTGTAAATATAATTAAATGTTATTTAAAATTTTTTTTTTGTTAAACTTTTTTAAAAATTAATTGTCAGAAAATTTGACCGGGTGTAGATTTTTTTCAAAGAATTTCGTGTTTATTCAATGAACAGAATCAATAAGTTAGCGAGTTAATAATTGATTTGTCCACACTGAAAGAAATCTTAGTAGTTGCCATAACTAAAAAGAGACAACTATTTTAATTTAGTTAGTGTAACGAATTCAAATAGTTATTGTAACTATTTATTATTCTGATGACTTTAAAAAAATAGTTGAAGTAACTAAAATTATTTTGTTATTTATTTTTTGTTATCGCTATAATTAAAGTTTAGTAGTCACAACAAATACTAACTAGTTGAATCAAATATTGTTTGGTACTCAATTTAACTAAAAAAAATCGTAGCAGTAATTATATACTTTTAACTATTTCGAAATAGTTGATTCAACGATTTTTTTTAAGTTGTATCCGTATATCACTATATTTTTGCTGTTGATGTTACAAGTTTCAGATAGTAGTGGTAAAACATTTTACATGGTTGTATTAAACTATTTTTATTTAGTTGTTGTAACTACTTTAAATAGTTATGATAATTATTTATTACTCAAATGACTTTAAAAAAATAGTTAAAGTAACTAAAATTATTTTGTTATTTATTTTTAGTTATCGCTACAATAAAAGTTTAGTAGTCATAACAAATACTAACTAGTTGAATAAAATATTTTTTGGTACTCAATCTAACTAAAAAGAATCGTAGCAGCAACTATATATTTTCAACTCTTTCGAAATAGTTGATTCAATGAATTTTTTAAAGTTGTATCGGTACATCACTATATTTTTGCTGTTGATGTAACAATTTTAAATAGTAGTGGTAAAACATTTTACATAGTTCTATCCAAGTATTTTTATTTAGTTGGTGTAACTAATTTAAATAGTTATGATAATTATTTATTGTTCAGATGCCTTAAAAAAAATAGTTGAAGTAGCCAAAATTAGTTTGTTATTTATTTTTAGTTATCGCTACAATAAAAGTTTAGTGGTTACAACACATACTAACTAGTTAAATCAAATATTATTTGGTACTTAATCAAACTAAAATTGGGACTTAGAAAAAATTTCGGGGTTAAAATAATATATTATTTCGATATGATCTACATATAAATCGTTAAATTTGCGTTCGACAAGTATTATTATTATTATTTTTTTTTTTTTTTTGAGCACCGAAATCTTTTCAGTCCCGAAACTTAAAATTTTTCTAAGTCTGAAAAGTCTAAATTGTTCTAAGTTTCTGAGCCCAAAGTTTATAAGACAAAAAAATTTGGCCAAAATTTGTGTATGTCAGTCAATTCGGAGTTTCGTGACATGAACTTCTGTTTTATAATCAAAATATATTTTTTTTAGCATGATATGTGAATTTTTTTAAGTTCTGAAGTTTAATTTGTGAGCGAAAACAATGGTTGCCGTAACTAAATTAATTTTGTTGCTGTAACGAAGTGAGTACTTGTACGCTTAGCTTATAAGTTAAGTAACGTCTATGGCTACTCATCGGCCGTGTGGCGTAGCGGTACATCATCGGTCTTGCGTGCGTAGGGCGCTAGGTTCGAATCCTTCTTAGGGCGACTTCGAAATAATTATTTAAGAAGCATAGGAAGGTTGTTAAAAATATAAGTTTAAGCGCGTGTGTCAGATAAATTTGACAAAAATATACATAAGCCATCTCCCATCACAAAAAAAAAAAAAAAAAAACAAAAATCATATAAAATGAAATAAACTTAAAAGCTTCGAAAAAAATAAATAAATAAATAAATAACCTAACAAACCATTAAAATTAACATTGTAAACAAAAAATAATTTTTTTTTTCCTTAAAATCCATTAAATTTCCATGGAGACAACAACTAAGTTTTTTTTGTTAGATGAAAAATAATTTCATCACACTGGTAAATAAAAATTAGTTGTTCTCATAACTACATATATATGGTTAGCCGTACTATCCTACTTTAATGACTGTAGCTAAATATTATTTGTGTAAGTAATTATGAAATAATGTTAATATTCACTATTATTTTATAGTTTTAGCAACTTTAAAAATTTCGTTATGTTTAGTAAAAAATCTTAGTTGATTTAACGATTAGGGTTTAGTTCTTTGAATGACTGCTTTGAATTAAATATAACTATTTTTAGTCAGTTACATTAAAAGTTAAAACGTTGAATTAACTACAAAATAGTAACTGCAACTAAATTTGATTGTTATATTAACTAAAATTGATTTGTTATCGTAACTAAGAAAATATATTTGTATCCGTATATCACTATTTTTTTGTAGTTGCAGTTACTGATTTTTTCTCTCAGTGCAATTAAATTTTCATGGTATTAATAAAAACAAGCAGAATATTCTAGAGTAAATTTTTTAATAGAAATTTTAATAAACAGTTAAATATAAATTATATATAATATACAAAAAAAAAATGACTTTTTGGCGCAAAAAAAATTTTTTACTATAGAATGAAGAAAAAAAAAAAATTCTTTTAGGACTCGAAAAATTGTTTCGCGCCAAGAAATATTCTCTCGCCGCGAAAAATTTTTTCTTGGCTAAAGAAAACTTTTTCTAGCTCCAAGGAAATTTTGATTTAAAATTTTTTAAGCATAAAATGTCTTAGGGCAAATCGAAATTATTCACGCCAAAAAATCATTTCTTTCGGTGTAATTTTTGATGTAATATTCAGACAATCACGTCATAACTGTAGGTCGCTCGTTAATATTATTAATATACTTCTGTAATGATACATTGTCAAAAAACAAGAATGAATTCGGATTTAATGTTAATTCGAATTCACTCTGCCACTCGGAGTTCCGGAGTTTTAAAAGAAATCACTCCGTATGCGGAGTGAATTAAAAGTTTTTTTAAACTATTAAACTGTGTGTGTGCGAGTGCGTGTGTGCGCAAATATGCGCGTGGTTTCAGATACTTGTGTGCGTGTGTGCGTGTGTTAGTATGTGCGTGTGTGTAAATATATGCGTTCGTGTGTTTGGATGTATGTGTGCGAAAGCATGTTTGTACCAATTTGTGCGTGCGTGTTTTCGGATCGGTGTGTGTGTGTGTGTGTGTGTGTGTGTGTGTGTGTGTGTGTGTGTGTGTGTGTGTGTGTGTGTGTGTGTGTGTGTGTGTGTGATTATGTGCGTGGGTGTAAATGTATGCGTTCCTGTGTTCGGATGTGTGTGTGTGCGAGAGCATGTTTGTACCAATTTGTGCGTGCGTGTTTTCGGATCGGTGTGTGTGTGCGTGTGTGTGTGTGTGTGTGTAGGTGTGTAGGTGTGTGTGTGTGTGATTATGTGCGTGTGTGTAAATGTTTGCGTTCCTGTGTTCGGATGTGTGTGCGCGAGAGCATGTTTGTACCAATTTTTGCGTGCGTGTTTTCGGATCGGTGTGTGTGTGTGCGTGAATGTGATTAGGTGCGTGTGTGTGTGTGTGTGATTATGTGTGTGTGTGATCATGTGTGTGTGTGTAATTATGTGCGTGCGTGTTTTCGGATCTTTGTGTGTGTGTGTGTGTGTGTGTGTGTAAATGTATGCGTTCCTGTGTTCGGATGTGTGTGTGCGAGAGCATGTTTGTACCAATTCGTGCGTGCGTGTTTTCGGATCTGTGTGTGTGTGTGTGTGTGATTATGTGCGTGTGTGTAAATGTATGCTTTCCTGTGTTCATATGTGTGTCTGCGAGAGCATATTTGTACCAATTTCTGTGTGCGTGTTTTCGAATGTGTGTGTGATTATGTGCGTGTGTGTAAATGTATGCGTTCCTGTGTTCATATGTGTGTCTGCGAGAGCATATTTGTACCAATTTCTGTGTGCGTGTTTTCGAATGTGTGTGTGTGTGCGTGTGTAAAAATGTATGCGTTCCTGTGTTCGGATGTGTGTGTGCGAGAGCATGTTTGTACCAATTTGTGCGTGCGTGTTTTCGGATCTGTGTGTGTGTGTGTGTGTGTGTGTGTGTGTGTGTGTGTGTGTGTGATTATGTGTGTGTGTGATCATGTGTGTGTGTGTAATTATGTGCGTGCGTGTTTTCGGATCTTTGTGTGTGTGTGTGTGTGTGTGTGTGTGTGTGTAAATGTATGCGTTCCTGTGTTCGGATGTGTGTGTGCGAGAGCATGTTTGTACCAATTTGTGCGTGCGTGTTTTCGGATCTGTGTGTGTGTGTGTGTGTGTGTGTGTGTGTGTGTGTGTGTGTGTGTGTGTGTGTGTGTGTGTGTGTGTGTGTGTGTGTGTGTGTGTGTGTGTGTGTGTGTGTGATTAATATTGGAACTTAGAAAAATTTTGGTTCTGAAATTGTGCAAGGTCAAAACTCGTTTTAATCGTGGACTTAAGGTAAATGTCTCAATACCGGGACGACGAAGGGTATATGACTGATTTGTATCGTTTTGAAAATATTCAAATAAATTATAAACCAAAATGATTTATTACATCATATAGAATAGACATTTACCAATTTAAGAATAATCAAATAAGGTCATTTTTCTTAAATTTAATATAAAAAAAAAATTTTTTTCTATGACACCTAAAAGACCTAATACCGGAACGCTGAAATAGCCTTGTCCCAATACGGGAATTCGGTTGTCCTACTACCGGAACAGCAAATTAAACAAGTCAATTTCGCATTTATTCGTGGTAAAAATATTAATTATTATTAAATAATATTAATGTAAAACGAGTATGAATGTAGCAGACATCAGAGAACTTAAAAATTATAAATAAATAAGATAAATAATTAAAATGATAATATTCACAGAAAAAGCACTATTAATTTCAAAATTTTTCGAATTTGCATTTTTTTTAATTTTATATTATTAATTATTTACACGATTTGTTAAGAATTTTAAATTTGTCTGATGTCTGCTATATCACACCCATAATGTAAAATGTATTTAAAATTTCTAAATAATTGAATATTAAATGAAAATAAATAATTTGAACTGAAGAATAGAAACAAAATAAATCATTTGAGGTTATACTAGAAAAATCATTAAAAAAAAAAACTAATAACAAAAATTTATTCTTTATGATTTAAATTAGAGTTTATCTATACTTAATCTATTTATCATAACAATTATACATACTGCATTAAATATTAGGGCTCAAGTAATAATTAACATTGTACTTGATTTAGCCAGTCAATTGAACACACCGTTAATGTCTATCGATAACATTAATATAATTAGCTGTTCCGGTACTGGGCACGGGTTCATTTTGGTGTACCAATAGACGAACAGTAAAATTGATATAATAATACTATTTTTTTCATATTTTTAATATGTTTTCTTGAATTTTATGTCATTCAAGATGAATATACAAAAAAAAAATTATTGAAAATTAATTCTATGCATTTATTATAAGCTTAAGACCATTGACTGATTTCTTAGCAAAACCATTAAGAGACGTAAAAAAGTCATGAATCCGAGACTATTGCTCTAATTAACATTTTTTTTTTCATATTGTTTCGTCGCAACCTTGCCCATATAATTTATTTTAAAACCATATTTTTATATTTATTCATTTACATATTTTTAACTTCACTCATGCAAACAAAATTTATAATATTTAAGAAAAAATAATAGTTTATTACTCTGGGAAATATTTTTAATCTTACTAAGTTATATTTTACAACACTTTCATGTTTTGTCACTGAAATTTCTCATCTTAAGGAAACGATTGCAAATACATTTTAAGCCGATTTTTTATATTACTAGGGCACACTTGGGAATTTCCAAGCACTTAGTCCTGCTTCCCAGACCTTAACATCCCAATGTTACTATTTTAAAAGTATTGTTAAAAGCATCTGCTCCATAAAAATGGCTGCTGTACAGCTAATTTTTTCTTGTATAATTGCAATCCCGTCTCCTTTCCAAAGTTCTCTCTACGGTCAAAATAATATAGCTCTAATCCGTTAAGCCCCTCATAAATCATAACTTCCTTGTCCTCAAGTACCCGCATTGCTCAACTCTGACCTTTCTACCTAAACTCCATCGGTCCCAGTTAAATGCCTTCCTACAAACCTAGCCAAGTACCAATAACAAGAAACATTATGCCTGTTTCTACCTTCTTGCCCTTAGCTGCCCAATGATTTCCTCGCATTTTTCCTTGGTCACTTTTCGCCACTAAAATAAATCCGCCTCAAAAAAACTTGAATTATTTCTAAATATAACTTTTTGTATCAGTAACTCACCAGACTTGTATAGAGCAGCAAGCTCAGTTAAATAAAGTACCTAAGATCATTGTATTTTTTTTGGTTTTCATTACTCGAGCCAGACTCGCATTTATTTTTTTGTATTTACTATCAATCATCTCATCAACCATTATCAAATTACTGCCATTACTGCGGTAAACTAATTGCGGTACAAAACATTGGTCCTTCGAGCCGGATAACGTGCAAATAAAAAATAATTTATTTTACTGTAATTGCACAGTCGTTTCCGACTTTTACGTAAGTGCGTTTTTTCATGGTGAGAGTTTAAGTGTTAACCATACTCATCAAGTTTGTGATCATCACTTCATCAAGCAGTTACTCATCTCAAAAGTGAAACTTTTATATGCAATAAATTATTTTGCATATTTTATCTCGAGCATCAGACCTTGTAATCGAGATTTTATCATTAGCAGCTTTACGGCATAGTTAACCTCATCCAAGGGACAGTGAGCAACCGGCCTGAGGTCCATAATCATCAGCTTTTACAATCATCATCGGATTTTCAACGCCATTGTGACGCATTGTCATAAATCAACTTCTCAACTATCGACGAGTAAGTCAGTTGAATCACCAATATTTCCTACCATTAGTGTATTTTCCATACCATTCATATTTTGATCCTGCAATCGCGAGAATTCACATTTGTGCTCTGCTTTCGATCTTTTTTATCATTTATTTGTATTTATTACTGATCAAACATGGCCGAAGCACAAATTAAGCCTTTAAAATGTAAGCGAGGTGCAGCAAAGCGTTCATTAACTATGTTCGAAAATTTCTTAAAACGGTTTAATCCGGAGGAAGACTGTCCAGTCTTAAATAAAGGGTTCTCTGAATTAGAGAAAACCCGCGAAATCTTTCTAGAATACCAAAATGAATCAGAATTATTAGAAGGAGGAGAGGACGATGAAAAACTGGCTGAAGTTTATCAGCATAAAGTTCAATTCGAGGAAGCCTATTTCGAAGGATACAAGATCGCGCGTAAGCATTTGTTTCCAGGACCTACAAGTTCTGCTCCAACCGCATCCTCTATTCCGGAAATTTCTATTCTTAATCCACCAATTATATCTGCTAATTTAAATCAATTGCCAGCAAATATCAATCCTGGATCGCCGGGTGATCACGAACAAATTTCAACACAATCTCAGACGCGTAAATTAGCTTCTCCGGGCATTCATGAACAAATCGCACATTAAAATCAAGCGCGTGAATCCTTTCCTCTGCCCGCTACGGAGCAAATGTCACATCACAATCGAACACGCGAATCATCTGCTCCGCATTCAGACCACTCCGTCATCGCCACACCAAGTTATTATAACCCCAACTACTTCGGTTTGCCTTCTGTGGAACTGCCTAAATTCGGTGGGGCCTTCGACGAATGGATAGGTTTTCATGATTTATTTGAATCCTTTATCCATGGAGATAAACATATTCCCCCGATTCGTAAATTATATCATTTAAAAAGCTGTTTGGTAGGAGAAGCGGCTAGTGTAATCTCTTCCATTGAAGCCTCAGCTCAAAATTATGAGCTGGCTTGGAATTTACTAAAAGATCGTTATGATAACAGAAAGCTAATGCGGGAAAAATATATTCAAGCAATACTGGATATTTCTCAAATATCAAAAGAGTTTTCAACGCAAGCTTTCGTGGATCATTTACAAAAAAATTTGCGTGCTCTCAAAACTTTAGGAGAGCCTATTGATGGGTGGAACTCCATTCTGGTGGTTATTCTTCGTAATAAATTACCAAATTCGCTTCGTGATCGATGGGAGGAACATAGCATTAGCTATCCTAATCCCACCATCGATCAATTTATTGCTTTTTTAGCACGGCGTGCTCAATTCGAAGCCACGCGTGCTCAGGCGTATAGTTGGAAGCCAGACAGCCAAAAATCTAACTCTCGAGCTCCGTCACAGCCAAAACAAGCTTTCGCGTTAGAGGTATCTCCTGGCAGTTGTCTTCACTGTTTAGACGATAATCATTACATTAATTCCTGCGCCAAATTTACCGTTTTAACTCCATTCGCCAGGTATGAAACTGCCAAAAGGAACGGTTGGTGCACTAACTGTTTGCGTAATACCCACCAATCGTCTCAATGTACTGCTAGCGAATGTCGCATCTGTGGCTAGCGTCATAATACGCTTCTGCATTTTGAAAAGCTCAACGCTTCCTCTCAAAAAAATAGCGGAAATAACTATAAAAATAATAATTATAACAATGGTAACCATAACAATCATAATAATCACAATAGCATCAATCAAATTAATACAGCCAGTCAGAGTGACTCAAGTGCGCAGTCGCAGACTTCTCGCGTCAACTTGCACGCGCTTGTATCCTCCGAGGCCCTACTGGCCACCGCCATAGTGGATATCGTGAATCCACAAGGAATTTCAAAGGCATGCAGAGTTTTTTTGGATTCCGGTTCCCAGGCTCATTTTATGACTGAAGCTACAGCTAACTTTCTAAAGCTTGACCGAACTGAAGTTAACATATCGGTCAGTGGTGTCGACGATCTAAGTACAAATATCAAGCACGCCACTCGCGCTATCATAAAATCGCGATTCAATAAATTTTCTAAAAATATTGAGTTTTTGATAATTCCGCAAATTAGCAAAGCAATGCCGTCGGCTCCTATTGATCTCACTGGGCTAGAAATACCGAAAAATATCGTTTTAGCTGATCCAGAGTTTTGTAAACCTTCCTCAGTAGATGCACTTATAGGAGTCAATCTTTTTTACAAGCTTTTAAGTGTCGGACAAATTAAATTGAAATATCAGCCGGAGGCCATTTTGCAAAAAACTCAGCTTGGGTGGGTGGTCGCTGGTGGTTTAAATTCCTCGTTTAAGAAACCAAATTTATCATGCCATCTTATTTTCAACAACCAAGTTAATGATACTAATCTCACCCGATTTTGGGAAATAGAAGAGCTTTCCGCGGCAAAAGTTCTGTCCCCTGAAGAGCAGTTGTGTGAGGAGCATTTTCTTCGCAATACTACCAGAGATACTACCGGTCGATACATGGTTCGGCTGCAATTTAACAATAATGTAAACAAACTTGGTGCTTCATACCCTTCAGCCTTGCGGCGTTTTCAATCACTTGAGAAACGTTTGGTGCAAGATAAAGAAATTGGAAATGAGTACACTGCCTTTTTGCAAGAATATCTAGATTTGGGTCACATGTCGCTTGCAACCGAGTCAAATGTTGAGCACTCGGACTTTTATCTTCCTCACCACGCTGTAGTTAAAAAAGACAGCCTGACTACCAAAACTCGGGTCATCTTTGACGGTTCTGCTAAAACTTCTAGCGAAATATCCCTAAATGACGCTCTCATGGTCGGCCCCAAGCTGCAGGACGACTTATTTATTTTGCTTATTCGATATCGGTCTCATACTATTGTTCTTACTGCAGATATAGAGAAAATGTACCGTCAAATTCGGGTACATCCTGACGATACCAAATATCAAAAGATATTATTTTGAGTCAATCCTTCTAAACCTATTTCTACGTACATACTTAATACCGTCACTTACGGCACAGCATGCGCTTCTCATCTTGCCATTCGTTCTCTGCAGCAGCTCGCTAGCGACGAGGGTCATGATTATCCTCACGCTGCCGTAGCCCTAAAGCGCGATTTCTACGTTGACGACCTTCTTACTCGCACAAATACTATTCCGGAAGCTGAAGTGTTACGTTATGACCTGAACGAAATTTTGAAAAAAGGTGGCTTCAACTTACGAAAGTGGGCTTCAAATGAGCCCTCTCTCTTATATAAGTGCGACGAGCACCCAGTCACGACTCATATGTCACTTGACCCAGGCACGTCTATCAAAACTCTAGGCATTCATTGGAACGCCAGAGAGGACAGCATATTCTATAGCGTAAATGTCTGTAAGCTAAAAACAGTCACTAAACGCTCCATTTTATCTCAGATAGCCAAATTGTTCGATCCTTTGGGCTTGCTAGGTCCCGTCATATTACATGCAAAAATAATTATGCAATCATTATGGAAAACTGGCGTGGCGTGGGACGAATCAGTTCCAGTCGACTTGCACACGTCATGGTCTGCTTATGTGGAGCAGCTTCCATTAATTTCTGATCTACGTTTCGGTCGTTGCATTACCATTGCTGACTCAATTAACGTTCAAATGCATGGTTTCTGTGATGCCAGCGAAAAGGCGTACGGTGCCTGCCTTTACTTACGATCGGTGGATCAAGATGACAAGATTCACGTAAAATTAATTTGTTCTAAATCTCGAGTGGCTCCGGTAAGCTCGATTTCATTGCCTCGCCTAGAGCTTTGCGGTGCTCTTTTACTTGCTCGCTTATTCCATACAGTACAACAAGCAATCTTAATTAACATCGATGAGATTTTTTTGTGGTCTGATTCTACAATAGCCTTGCATTGGCTAAACACTCCCCCGCATCGCTCAAAAACATTTGTCTCAAATCGCGTTGCTGAAATTCAGAGACTAACAAGCGCTTGCCATTAGCGTCATGTTGCCTCACTTGATAACCCTGCGGATCTTGTATCTTGCGGCCAACTTCCATCTGAATTCGTCCAAGGAGAGATCTGGCAACGAGGTCCTTCCTGGCTTTGGAAGGAGCAAGTATTGTGGCCTAAGACTATTTTAGCTCATATCGATCTGCCTGACTTGAAACCTGATATCTCCATCACCACTTGCATGAAGCTAGAATTACGCGGTCATAATTTGATTGAGCGATACGAATCATTTGAAAAGGCAACTCGCCTCGTCGCTCACCTTCTTCGCTTTATTAATAACTTAAGATGCGAGGAGCCTCAGCGTATGCGCGACCACTTAACTCCTGTAGAAATGAAGGCTGCCCGTGATGCCATAGTCAAAATGGTCCAGATGGCTTCTTTTGCTACCGAAATAAATTGTTTGAAGAAGGGTATTCCTATCCGCGATGGTAGTAAATTAATTCCCTTAAATCCCTTCCTTGACTCCAATGGCCTTCTACGGGTAGGCGGCAGACTTGCTTTATCGGAGTTACCTGAGGGGCAGCGTCATCCAATGGTACTTCCCAGTGATCACCACATCACACGCACTATCATACGCGAAGAACACGTACGCCTAAATCACGCCGGGACTCAAACTACTTTGTACTCTTTGCGCCAAGTTTACTGGCCTCTAAACAGTCGTAACATTACTCGGAAAATCATATATCAATGTTTAAAATGTTTTCGAGCCAAACCTAAGCTTGCTGATCACATTATGGGCGATTTACCTTCCTATCGGGTATCCCAATCACGTCCTTTCCTGCACGTTGGAGTAGATTACTGTGGGCCGCTATATATGAAAGAATGAAGGCATCGTAATCGTCAAAAACTCAAGGTCTATGTCGCTGTTTAGGTATGTATGTCTACGAAAGCGGTTCACTACGAATTAGTCAACGATCTTACTACGGAGGCATTTATAGCCAGCATCAAGCGCCGTTTTGCAACGCGTGGAAAGTCTACCGATATTTATTCAGACAATGGTACCAATTTTGTAGGTGCCAGTCGTGAGCTCAATGAGCTATACGCTTTGCTTGATTCCTCAGAACATAAAACTCCAATGCAGCATTTTATGCATCAACGAAAGATTAATTGGCATTTTATCCCCCCCCCCCCCAGGGCACCTCATTTTGGACGGCTCTGGGAGGCCGCAGTTAAATCCTTTAAAAAACATTTTATAAGAACTGTAGGAGATACTCTGTTAACCTACGATCAGTTGGAAACGTACCTTATAGAAATAGAGGCAATACTAAATTCTTGTCCGATATCCCCATTATCATCCGATCCTAACGACCTCCTGCCTTTAACACCCGGCCATTTCCTTATTGGTGGTCCACTGACAACTTTTCCACAGGTTAATTTCACTGACACCCAGTCTAACTGGTTGTATGCGTGGCAGCATGCTCAACAAATGACGCAACACTTTTGGAAGCGATGGTACAAGGAGTACCTGCATCAGCTCATCATGCGTCCGTCTCATTGCCAATAATCATCCAATTTAGAAGTAGGCACGCTGGTTTTGATTTCAGAAGACCATCTGCCACCGCTTCAATTGCCCGTAGGTCGCATTATTGCAGTTCATCCCGGTCGAGACGGTGTCGTACGAGCCGCGACGATCAAAACCGCTAAAGGAGAATACGAGCGCTGCACCAAGAAGCTGTGCCCGCTACCATTCGAAGACGACTCCACAGCTCATCAAGATTGAACTGAATAGTTCAAGGGGGGCAGCATGTTTCGTCGCAACCTTGCCATATAATTTAATTTAAAACCTTATTTTTATATTGATTCATTTACATATTTTTAACTTTACTCATGCAAACAAAATTTATTATATTTAAGAAAAAATGATAGTTTATTACTCTGGGAAATATTTTTAATCTTACTAAGTTATATTTTACAACACTTCCATGTTTTGTCACTGAAATTTCTTATCTTAAGGAAACGATTGCAAATACATTTTAAGCCGATTTTTTACATTACTAGGGCACACTTGGGAATTTCCAAGCACTTAGTCCTGCTTCCCAGACCTTAACATCCCAATGTTACTATTTTAAAAGTATTGTTAAAAGCATCTGCTCCATAAAAATGGCTGCTGTACAGCTAATTTTTTCTTGTATAATTGCAATCCCGTCTCCTTTCCAAAGTTCTCTCTACGGTCAAAATAATATAGCTCTAATCCGTTAAGCCCCTCATAAATCATAACTTCCTTGTCCTCAAGTACCCGCATTGCTCAACTCTGACCTTTCTACCTAAACTCCATCGGTCCCAGTTAAATGCCTTCCTACAAACCTAGCCAAGTACCAATAACAAGAAACATTATGCCTGTTTCTACCTTCTTGCCCTTAGCTGCCCAATGATTTCCTCGCATTTTTCCTTGGTCACTTTTCGCCACTTAAATAAATCCGCCTCCAAAAAACTTGAATTATTTTCAAATATAATTTTTTGTATCAGTAACTCATCAGACTTGTAAAGAGCAGCAAGCTCAGTTAAATAAAGTACCTAAGATCATTGGATTTTTTTTGGTTTTCATTAGTCGAGCCAGACTCGCATTTATTTTTTGTATTTACTATCAATCATCTCATCAACCATTATCAAATTACTGCTATTACTGCGGTAAACTAATCGCGGTACAAAACACATATTTTCTAAAATCTATTTTACATCTTATTTCTGAACTCAATGATTAAGTTTTCAAATAAAAAAAGTATTCTAAGATCTAGAATGAATTTTTTTTTTGTTTACTATTTGCTTAGTGTCTTTTGTTTAAAAATGTCGACAGTTAATGATTATTCGAGAGCTATACTTTTTAGTTGTCTTGATAGAATATTAATAATATTTAACGAAAGTAGTCAAATTGCCGTTAAAATCTCAACAAAAATTTCTTCAATTCACTGGATAAAGTCGAAAAATATTTAGACATTCAAAACCGTATCAAAATATTCCTCTGTGATATTGGAATACGAAATAGTAACAGCACGTTTTAAATATCAAGAAAATTGAAATAATCCTCTATATCTAGATGCTCCTGAATCACTTTCCCTGAGCAGTAAGTTTAATTGAACTTTATTTATTCTTGTTATTTTTAATAAATCATGTAGTAATTAATTTTGTCCATAAATGGAAATATTTATTCCTTTTTTTATTAGTTTTTGAATTCAAATTTATTGCTTTTATTTATCACTTTTAATAAAGCAAAGAATTGAAAAAATTTTTGTCACGCAATGTTTTTTTTCAAATTAAGATTACTCAGTGTCGCACAATCTTTGAGTTTCTTAGAATAATTCATTTTTTTGAGGCAAAGTTTTTCACCAATTATCCTATAAATTGAGATTCTCTTTCTTTTTGAATATGAAGTTATAATAATAAATTTCTGTATTTATAAAAATATCTAACAGATGATGATAAGGAACTGAATGAGTTGGAGGTAGAAGCCAGAGAAAAATAATTGATTTTTCTCAAAATGTATGTTCAAAAAAGTCTCAGTTACTTGGATGCATTATCAGAAGTAAAGGAGGAGGATGAAGTTAAATTTTTTTTAAGTAATATCTATATGTTAGTTGAGGCTAATTTATTTATTAAATGAATATTATTTTATATCAATGTGTAAAAAAATATCAAACTTTCATTAATTTTTTGTTTTTATTGTTTATCATTATAATTATGAAAAAAAAATTTTAATCTTTTTTTGATCGAATATTGATCAAAATCAGACTAAAAATAATTGACAGAAAAAGTCGGATTGTGACGTGAATAAGAATAAAAACAGACTGAAAATGATTGAAAATAAGTCTGAAAATAGTCTAAATAAGGAATAGTAAGGGCAAAACTAGATTAAAATTCACATATTAATTAAATACAGTCGAGTCTCGTTATGAACCCGCATAAAGGGGTGTAAGGGAATATAATTCTAAGAATTTGTGTACCCCCACTCTGTCAGCGCAGGCGGCAGTCGTGAGTTGAACTTCCCCTACTTTTTTAGCCCGTGAGTGTGTACGTGATTGTTTCCAGTATCTCGTTATGAGTCCATTTGACTTGAGTGTTATGTTTTTTATAATAATACAGCTATACAGTGTCTTGCTTATAAACAAATAATAGGACTAATATGGTAAATAAACTCTTAATTTCTTTTCATGAATATACGGTCTCATATCGAAACTCTGAAATTAATTGTTTTTTCACGTTGTGGAGGGGGAAGGTCTTCCGTGGAAATCCTGGTTCACGAACTCATAACGAGGGAACTCATAACGAGACTCGACTGTA
Source organism: Microplitis demolitor (assembly GCF_026212275.2). Lineage (NCBI taxonomy): Eukaryota > Metazoa > Arthropoda > Insecta > Hymenoptera > Braconidae > Microplitis > Microplitis demolitor. Next base: position 4,774,505 of record NC_068552.1, on the reverse strand, counting down.
TAAATAAAAAATAAAATTTAATAAAATTAACCTAAAATTTTTAGTTGATTAATAACAGATCAAATTTTTCGACCCGGGTATACCCGTATGTCTGCTGCTTACTCGAGAAAAAAACGTACATTGTATTGAAGTACAGGTATAGAACATTTGAAGTAATGATATTTTGAAACCATTAAATATTGGGTACCTTGTTTATATGATATTATCTATTGACCAAAATATATGTATACTTTTACAAATCACCCTAATAAATAACTTAAGTATTTTATCTGTCTGGCGTCTGTAGTGAACAATTGGTAACTAAGTTAGGATTAAAACGTTTATGGTAATCCATTCATCGAAAGAATGATTTCACAATACTTTGTACAAACGAATGAGCTGATGAAATTTTATAAGTATTCATTGAATTTTAAAAAATTTTAGAGACGGTATTTATTATTGTTGAAAAAAATTGTTAGATTGAAAAAAAAAGTCGATCGAATTTTCCGAGTATTTATTGTATGTGTTATAAGGGATGATGCATTTAATGCTTCGTCTAAATATTGCTACTCACTGCGCTGACCACTCACGTTACGTGAAGTCACCCCTATGGGAAAATTTATAAAAAAATATGTCAAAATATAAAAAGTCTATATTTTACGTATGAAAAAAAATATGTTTCTAATAGCAACCTTTTGGCCGATTTTTGTACTTATATGTTTTAAATATATTCACAATCTATCTTAGAATATATTGAACTTACATGTATGAAAATTAAAAATAAATTATTTAATAATTGTATATATAAAATTATAACAAAGATATCAGTATATCATGAAGAAAAAAAAATATAATATATATATTTTTACATTTTTATCCGTCTGATTGAAAAAAATGAATTTATTCAAGCTAGGTGTATATTTATATTTTAGTCCGCATTCAACTTATCTTAAATCATTTCGAATTGTCTCGAATCATTTCATATCATTTTTTTTTTAATCAGGAATATTTTTTTTTATGTATCCCAAGATATATTTTGAATATATTTATGTTTGTTAATAGAGAGGGAATTTGTAAATTATATCAAATCCATAAATCGAGACGTGATCTTAGACTTAACCATGAAAAAAAATATTTTCTTCTGTTAAATTTTCAAAGTTGTCTCTCGTGCCGTGGATGAGCCATCTTGTTCCGGTCTTCCCTACTATTTATTCCTATGCGTACACATATGTAGGCCCGCATCAAAAAACTTTATGCAAAAAAATATGATTTAAAATATATGGATGTTATAATGTTATATGTCGAACAATATATAAAATAGTATTTATAGTTTTGCCGCATTAATGTATGATATTAGGTGTACAAAAAAGTTCTACCCGTTTTTTGTCAAAATAAAATATATTTAAAAATTTTAAATAAAATATAAATTTTAATCAAAATAACCACCATCAGCATCTACTTCCCTTTGCCAACGCTCAGGCAACTGATGGATCCCACGGCGATAAAAGGCTTGATCTTTTGTCGAAATGAAATCATCTATTGTTTTTTGCATTTCGTTTTCATTTTGTAAGTGTTTGTCAGCCAAGTAATTTTGCAATGAACGGAATAGGTGAAAATCACACGGTGCAAGGTCTGGTGAATGCGCCGGGTGCGGTAAAACTTCCGACTGTAAATCATTTATAGTGTGACGGACGATTGAACTTCTATGAGGCCTGGCGTTATCATGCAGCAGTATCACTGGTCGAGGTTTTTGTCCCGCAAATCGCCTTTTACTGTTGATTTCATCTGCTAATTTTTTTAATTGACAACTGTAGCGTTCTCCAGTAATGGTTTCTCCTGGTTTGAGTAACTCATAATATAGCACGCCCCACTCATCCCACCAAATACAAAGCAATATTTTTTTCCCAAAAACATTACGTTTTGGTGTTGATGACGTTGCTTGTCCTGGGTCTACCCAATGTTTTCGAAGTTTAGGATTCTCATAGTAAACCCACTTTTCGTCCCCTGTTACAAGTTTCCACAAAAAACTTTTTTTTTTATGTCGTGAAAGCAACGACACGCAGTCGTCAACTCGTCTCTCTCGTTGTTCTGGAGTTAATTCATGAGGTACCCATTTTCCTTCTTTTTTAATCTTACCTAAAGCATGTAATCTTTCAGAAATAGCTTGTTGAGTAACGTTTAACTTGTTCGCAAGTTCTTGTTGTGTTTGTGCAGAATCTTGATTCAGTAATTCTTCCAATTTCTCGTCACTGATTGTTGAAGGTCTTCCAGAGCGTGGTTTATCATTTAAATTAAAATCTCCGTTTGTGAATTTCCGAAACCATCTTCGACAAGTACTGTCATCAATAACACTGTCACCATAAGTTGCACAGATTATTCTTTAAGCTTCAGCCGCACTTTTTCCTTGATGAAATTCATATAAAAGACAATGGCGGATATGCTCATTACTTACTTCCATTTTTAACTTAATAAAAAAATATATATATCGAAGATTAATATATTAAAAGTTTGATGAATTTAAAGAGTACAAACAACTGTGCATGTACATATACGTATTCATAGCTAACCTATAAATAGCTGTTAGATAACTCCATCTTTGAAAAACGGGTAGAACTTTTTTGTACACCTAATAATATATAGAAAAAAAATATATATTGCTGCAATATATTAATTATATATTTATCGAAACAACTTTTTTTTGGTATGTTTAACGTATGGGGCACTTCACGCCAAATTAATCACTTGTGAACCCGGCCACTTTAGATTTAGCTCAAAATTTTTACTCTTTTTCTACCTCATCAAAAACGTTTTTCATAATTTTTGAAACTTTTTTTACTTAATCAATGAAAAAGCTATAAATCTTCAGTAAAAATTGTTTTTTTTGTATTTTAAATAGCTATAATTTTTTCAAAATTTGACTGATGGGATCTTTTGATCAAAAATTTTTTTTGTTGAATGTCCTTTTCGAAAAAAAATACAAAAAAATTATTGCGTCCTATCTTCTTTGTTTTCTTTTATAGATTTTTAAAAGAAATCAAAAATTTTTCGGTTTATCATATTTGATTTTCGATTTTTTTTTTTTATATAAAACTTTGACATTTCCTGCAAATGCTCCAGTTTTTTCAGAATGATTTTTTTTTGGATTGTATTTTTTTTTTCCAAAAAATACAAAAAAATTATTCAGAACGTTCTTCTACTTTTTGACTTGATATAATTAAAAAAAAATCAAATTTTTTCAACGACTACTATTTAAAATTATTGTTTTCATTTTTTTTTTTTCGAAATTTAGAAGTTACCTGAGCACTTTCAAGAATTGCCAAAATGGTGTTATAAGAAATAATGATAGTTTTGAAAGTTTTTTTTTATTTGGAAAAGAAAATCTAATTCGAAAAAATATCACTTTGTAATAATTTGATGATTTGCAGTAAATGTCAAGGTTTTACATAACAAAAAAAAATCAGAAATGGTAAATATTGAAAAATTTTTGATTTTTTCCAAAAATCTAAAAAACAAAAAACAAAGAAGATAGAATACAATAATTTTTTGATATTTTTTATCGAAATGTACATTTGAAAACAAAAATTTCGAGAAAAAAGATCTCAATCAGTCAAATTTTGAAGAAATTATAGCTATTTAATATAAAAAAAGCAATTTTTAACAAAAATTTATAATTTTTTTATTGGTTCAGTAAAAAAATTTCAAATAATTATAAGAAACTTTTTTTAAGGGGTGAAAAAACAAAAATTTATTAGAATCCAATAAAAACTTATGGAATTCCATTGACGCATTTGTTGTACAAAATATTATGAATTCATTCTTTCACAAAATGGATATTCATAAACGTTTTAATCCTCAATTATTTACCAATTGATCACTATAGACGCTAGACATATGTACTACTTAAGTTATTCATTAGGGCGATTTGTATAAGTATAGATGTGTTTTGGTTAAAGGTGATATTATATAAATAATGTACCCAATATTAAATGGTTTCAAAATGTCATTACCTCTAATGTTCTATACCTGTACCTAAATACAATGTACTTTTTCCTAGAGAAAGCAGCAGACATACGCATGTATAATTATGTCGCCGGGTAATCCGTTTTCTTTTCAGCACAAATTCTTGGGATTAATATTAAAATAGGTCTAAATGAGAAGGTAATGGACGACGTAAAGCATCCATTACTGATGTTTAGGTGCAAATGTCCCATTAGATCCGACCCCTCCCCCTTCCTGGAAGTATTGCAGTCTAGTTAAACATCGGTCCTTAAAATTTTAACATCATTCAGTTTCAAACTCGAACCAAGTTGTTTCTGAATATAACCTAAATCTTAAACTCCAAGCTTTTGTTAACGTAACGATCATTCAAGTTTATATCAAATCATTATGGGTGACATCAAGTGTATTTCTTCAAGTCCACAATCTGCATCCAAACGGTCCGCTGATAGTTTTGATATTGAGCATGGTGCTCAATACAAAAAAATCAAAATCGAGGAATCAAGTGAAGTGACTCCGTCCAACACGTTTTTGCCGACATGTGAAATCGACGGTAATCTCATTTTTCGTCCAGTGAACGTTGAACGGGTTAAAACGAACATTACCGTCAATATAAAGACGAGAATGGTGCCCAGGAAGAAGGTGGTCCCGGTGCCTGAACCAGTCGTGGAGAAGGAGGTGGAACTGATCAAGGTTCCTAAGCGTGTGAAGCCAAATCTTCAGCAGACATCATTGTGGGTGATGCCGCCAGTTTCAAAAAGCCACGAGAAGTCTGGGCTCTGTTCCATCATGTAAAGGAACCCCATGCACTCATATAGTGCTAAATTGTAAATATCTTATATATTTTCTTTTACTAATGGTGATCATGTATATATTTAAAATTTCTTATTAATTAACTTAAAATAAGGACACATATACGTCCAATTATTTTTTTTTTTATTTTTTGCTCATATTTTATCATTATTTAAATAATTTTTATACATTTTTTGACTTTTTTTTTTTTTTTGTAAATAAATAATAAAAGCGAGCATTTTTTAAAAATTAATATATTCAATAGTATATTAGCAATGAATATAAGTATCATATTATTTTTTCTTTATTATATATTTTTTTTTTTTCAATTTTGTATATAATTTTTCGTAAATATTTTTTCTATTTTTTAATAAAAAATTTATTTATTCTAAAAAAATTTTTTTAATTTAAAAAAAGTTTTAAGATTCCCCGAATCTCAGTGCTCTCAAATAATATTAATTAGTCTCTTTAAGAATGGTAATTTTAGTTAAATTTATTATTCAATTTTAATTAGTTTTAATTAATATTAATTTATTTTTAAATAATTTTAATTTACTACATTTAAGTTACTATTTATTTATTAAGATCAAGACTGAATACCGTCGAAAATTGGGGTTGAAGGTAATTATACAATACTTATATTTATTTAGTTTTACAGTATATATAGGAGGACAAAACGGGGTACTTTCAAAATTTTATTAAAAAAAAAATTTTTTTTCTAAATGGTTTTTAAACATTCAAAAATAACTTTTGTAAATATAATTAAATGTTATTTAAATTTCTTTTTTTTTTGTTAAACTTTTTTAAAAATTAATTGTCAGAAAAAAATTTGACCGGGTGTACCTTTTTTTTAAAGAATTTCGTGTTTGTTCAATGAACAGAATCAATAAGTTCGCGAGTTGATAATTGATTAGTCCAAATAAATTTTCATAGTATTAATCAAAACAAGCAAAATATCCTAGAGTAAATTTTTGAGTAGAAATTTTAATACACTGTTAAATTTAAATTATATATAATATACAAAAAAAATGACTTTTAGGCGCAAAAAAAATTTTTCACTATAGAATGAAAAAAAAAAAAAAAAAATTCTTTTAGGACTCGAAAAATTGTTTCGCGCCAAGAAATATTGTCTTGCCGCAAAAAATTTTTTCTTGCCTAAAGAAAACTTTTTCTCGCTCCAAGGAAATTTAAATTTTGAATTTTTAAAGCATAAAATGTCTTAGGGCAAATAAAAATTATTCACTCCAAAAAATCATTTCTTTCTGTGTAATTTTTGATGCAATATTCAGACAATCACGACATAACTGTAGGTCGCTCGTTAATATTATCAATATACTCCTGTAATGATACACTGTCGAAAAACAAGAATGAATTCGGATTTAATGTTGATCCGATTTCACTCTGCCACTCGGAGTTCCGGAGTTTGAAAAGAAATCACTCCGTATGCGGAATGAATTAAAAGTTTTTTTAAACTATTAAGAGGTGTGTGTGCGAGTGCCTGTGTGCGCAAATATGCGCATGGTTTCAGATCTGTGTGTGTGTGTGTGTGTGTGTGTGTGTTACTATGTGCGTGTGTGTTCGGATGTGTGTGTGCGGAAGCATGTTTGTACTAATTTTTGCGTGCGTGTTTTCGGATCGGTGTGTGTGTGTGTGTGTGTGTGTGTGTGTGTGTGTGTGTGTGTGTGTGTGATTATGTGCGTGCGTGTGTAATTAATTCTGGAACTTAGAAAAATTTTGTTCTGAAATTGTGCAAGGTCAAAACTCGATTAAATCGTGGACTTAAGGTAAATGTCTCAATACCGGAACGACGAACGGTATATGACTGATTTCTATCGTTTTAAAAATATTCAAATAAATTATAAACCAAAATGATTTATTACATCATATAGAATAGACATTTACCAATTTAAAAATAATCAAATAAGGTCATATTTCTTAAATTTAATATAAAAAAAAAATTTTTTTCTATGACACCTAAAAGACCCAATACCGAAACGCTGAAATAGCCTTGTCCCAATACGGGAATTCGGTTCTCCTAATACCGGAACAGTAAATTAAACAAGTTATTTTTCGCATTTATTCGTGGTGAAAATATTAATTATTGTTAAATAATATTAATGTAAAACGAGTATGAATGTAGCAGACATCAGAGAACTTTAAAATTACAAATGAATAAGATAAATAATTAAAATAATAATATTTAGAGAAAAAGCACTGTTAATTTCAAAATTTTTTGAATTTGGATTTTTTAAAATTTTATATTATTAATTTTTTACTCGATTTGTTAAGAATTTTAAATTTGTCTGATGTCTGCTATATCACACCCATAATGTAAAATTTATTGAAAATTTTAAAATGATTGAATATTAAATTAAAATAAATATTTTGAACTAAAGAATAGAAACAAAATAAATCATTTGAGGTTATACTAGAAAAATAATTAAAAAAAAAACTAAGAACAAAAATTTATTCTTTATGATTTAAATTAGAGTTTATCTATACTTAATCTATTTTTCATAACAATTATACATACTGCATTAAATATTAGGGCTCTAGAAATAATTAATATTGTACTTGATTTAGCCAGTCAATTAAACTCACCGTTAATGTCTATCGATAACATTAATATAATTGGCTGTTCCGGTACTGGGCACGGGTTTATTTTGGTGTACCAATAGACGAACAGTAAAATTAATATAATCATACTATTTTTTTCATATTTTTAATATGTTTCCTTGAATTTTATGTCATTCAAGATAAATATATACGGAAAAAAATGTATTGAAAAGTAATTCTATGCATTTTCTATAAGCTTAAGACCATTGACTGATTTCTTAGCAAAACCATTAAGAGACATGAAAAAGTCATGAATCCGAGACTATTGCTCTAATTAACATTTTTTTTTTCATATTGTTTCGTCGCAACCTTGCCCATATAATTTATTTCAAAACCTTATTTTTATATCGATTCATTTACATATTTTTAACTTTACTCATGCAAACAAAATTTATTATATTTAAGAAAAAATGATAGTTTATTACTCTGGGAAATATTTTTAATGTTACTAAGTTATACTTCACAACACTTTCATGTTTTGTCACTGAAATTTCTTATCTTAAAAAAACGATTGCAAATACATCTCAAGCCGATTTTTTATATTACTAGGGCACACTTGGTAATTTCCAAGCACTTAGTCCTGCTTCCCAGACCTTAACATCCCAATGTTACTATTTTAAAAGTATTGTTAAAAGCATCTGCTCCATAAAAATGGCTGCTGTACAGCTAATTTTTTCTTGTATAATTGCAATCCCGTCTTCTTTTCAAAGTTCTCTCTACGGTCAAAATATTATGGCTCTCATGCCTTAAGCCCCTCATAAATCATAACTTCCTTGTCCTCAAGTACCCGCATTGCTCAACTCTGACCTTTCTACCTAAACTCTATCGGTCCCAGTTAAATGCCCTCCTACAAACCTAGCCAAGTACCAATGGCAAGAAACATTATCCCTCTTTCCACCTTCTTGCCCTTAGCTGCCCAATGATTTCCTCGCATTTTTCCTTGGTCACTTTTCGCCACTAAAATAAATCCGCCTCCAAGAAACTTGAATCATTTTTAAATATAATTTTTTGTATCAGTAACTCACCAGACTTGTAAAGAGCAGCAAGCTCAGTTAAATAAAGTACCTAAGATCATTGTATTTTTTTTTGGTTTTCATTACTCGAGCCAGACTCGCATTTATTTTTTTGTATTTACTATCAATCATCTTATCAACCATTATCAAATTACTGCCATTACTGCGGTAAACTAATCGCGGTACAAAACATTGGTCCTTCGAGCCGGATAACGTGCAAATAAAAAATAATTTATTTTACTGTCATTGCACAGTCGTTTCCGACTTTTACGTTAGTGCGTTTTTTCATGGTGAGAGTTTAAGTGTTAACCATACTCATCAAGTTTGTGATCATCACTTCATCAAGCAGTTACTCATCTTAAAAGTAAAACTTTTATATGCAATAAATTATTTTGCATATTTTATCTCGAGCATCAGACCTTGTAATCGAGATTTTATCATCAGCAGATTTACGGCAGAGTTAACCTCATCCAAGGGACAGTGAGCAACCGGCCTGAGGTCCATAATCATCAGCTTTTACAATCATCATCGGATTTTCAACGCCATTGTGACGCATTGTCATAAATCAACTTCTCAACTATCGACAAGTAAGTCAGTTGAATCACCAATATTTCCTACCATTCGTGTATTTTCCATACCATTCATATTTTGCTTCCTGCAATCGCGAGAATTTACATTTGTGCTCTGCTTTCGATCTTTTTTATCATTTATTTGTATTTATTACTGATCAAACATGGCTGAAGCACAAATTAAGGCTTTAAAATGTAAGCGAGGTGCAGCAAAGCGTTCATTAACTATGTTCGAAAATTTCTTAAAACGGTTTAATCCGGAGGAAGACTTTCCAGTCTTAAATAAAAGGTTCTCTGAAGTAGAGAAAACCCGCGAAATCTTTCTAGAATACCAAAATGAATCAGAATTATTAGAAGGAGGAGAGGACGAAGAAAAACTGGCTGAAGTTCATCAGCATAAAGTTCAATTCGAGGAAGCGTATTTCGAAGGATACAAGATCGCGCATAAGCATTTGTTTCCAGGACCTACAAGTTCTGCTCGAACCGCATCCTCCATTCCGGAAATTTCTATTCTTAATCCACCAATTATATCTGCTAATTTAAATCAATTGCCAGCAAATATCAATCCTGGATCGCCGGGTGATCACGAACAAATTTCAATACAATCTCAGACGCGTGAATTAACTTCTCCAGGCATTCATGAACAAATCGCACATTAAAATCAAGCGCGTGATTCCTTTCCTCTGCCCGCTACTGAGCAAATTTCACATCACAATCAAACACGCGAATCATCTGCTCCGCATTCAGACCACTCCGTCATCGCCACACTAAGTTATTATAACCCCAACTACTTCGGTTTGCCTTCTGTGGAAGTGCCTAAATTCGGTGGGGCCTTCGACGAATGGATAGGTTTTCATGATTTATTTGAATCCTTTATCCATGGAGTTAAAAATATTCCCCCGATTCGTAAATTGTATCATTTAAAAAGCAGTTTGGTAGGAGAAGCGGCTAGTGTAATCTCTTCTATTGAAGCATCAGCTCAAAATTATGAGCTGGCTTGGAATTTACTAAAAGATCGTTATGATAACAGAAAGCTAATGCGGGAAAAATATATTCAAGCAATACTGGATATTTCTCAAATATCAAAAGAGTTTTTAACGCAAGCTTTCGTGGATCATTTACAAAAAAATTTGCGTGCTCTCAAAACTTTAGGAGAGCCTATTGATGGGTGGAACTCCATTCTGGTGGTTATTCTTCGTAATAAATTCCAAATTCGCTTCGTGATCGATGGGAGGAACATAGCAATTCTATTCAAGCTATCCTATTCCCACCATCGATAAATTTATTGCTTTTTTAGCACGGCGCGCTCAATTCGAAGCCACGCGTGCTCAGGCGTATAGTTGAAAGCCAGACAGCCAAAAATCTAACTCTCGAGCTCTGTCACAGCCAAAACAAGCTTTCGCGTTAGAGGTATCTCCTGGCCGTTGTCTTCACTGATTAGACGATAATCATTACATTAATTCCTGCGCCAAGTTTAAACTCCATTCGCCAGGTATGAAACTGCCAAAAGGAACGGTTGGTGCACTAACTGTTTGCGTAATACGCACCAATCGTCTCAATGTAATGCTATTAAATGTCGCATCTGTGGGCAGCGTCATAATACGCTTCTGCATTTTGAAAAGCTCAACGCTTCCTCTCAAAAAAATAGCGGAAATAACTATAACTATAATAATTATAACAATGGTAACCATAACAATCATAATAATCACAATAGCATCAATAAAATTAATACAGCCAGTCAGAGTGAATCAAGTGCGCAGTCGCAGACTTCTCGCGTCAACTTGCACGTGCTTGTATCCTCCGAGGCCCTACTGGCCACCGCCATAGTGGATATCGTGAATCCACAAGGAATTTCAAAGGCGTGCAGAGTTTTTTTGGATTCCGGTTCCCAGGCTCATTTTATTACCGAAGCTACAGCTAACTTCCTAAAGCTTGACCGAACTGAAGTTAACATATCGGTCAGTGGTGTCGACGATCTAAGTACAAATATCAAGCACGCCACTCGCGCTATCATAAAATCGCGATTCAATAAATTTTCTAAAAATATTGAGTTTTTGATAATTCCGCAAATTAGCAAAGCAATGCCGTCGGCTCCTATTGATCTCGCTGGGCTAGAAATACCGAAAAATATCGTTTTAGCTGATCCAGAGTTTTGTAAACCTTCCTCAGTAGATGCACTTATAGGAGTCAATCTTTTTTACAAGCTTTTAAGTGTCGGACAAATTAAATTGAAAAATCAGCCGGAGGCCATTTTGCAAAAAACTCAGCTTGGGTGGGTGGTCGCTGGTGGTTTAAATTCTTCGTTCAAGAAACCAAATTTATCATGCCATTTTATTTTCAACAACCGAGTTAATGATACTAATCTCACCCGATTTTGGGAAATAGAAGAGCTTCCCGCGGCAAAAGTTCTGTCCCCTGAAGAGCAGTTGTGTGAGGAGCATTTTCTTCGCAATACTACCAGAAATACTACCGGTCGATACATGGTTCGGCTGCCATTTAACAATAATGTAAACAAACTTAGTGCTTCATACCCTTCAGCCTTGCGGCGTTTTCAATCACTTGAGAAACGTTTGGTGCAAGATAAAGAAATTGGAAATGAGTACACTGCCTTTTTGCAAGAATATCTAGATTTGGGTCACATGTCGCTTGCAACCGAGTCAAATGTTGAGCACTCGGACTTTTATCTTCCTCACCACGCTGTAGTTAAAAAAGACAGCCTGACTACCAAAACTCGGGTCATCTTTGACGGTTCTGCTAAAACTTCTAGCGGAATATCCCTAAATGACGCTCTCATGGTCGGCCCCAAGCTGCAGGACGACTTATTTATTTTGCTTATTAGATATCGGTCTCATACTATTGTTCTTACTGCAGATATAGAGAAAATGTACCGTCAAATTCGGGTACATCCTGACGATACCAAATATCGAAAGATATTATTTTGAGGCAATCCTTCTAAACCTATTTCTACGTACATACTTAATACCGTCACTTACGGCACAGCATGCGCTTCTCATCTTGCCATTCGTTCTCTGCAGCAGCTCGCTAGCGACGAGGGTTACGCTTATCCTCACGCTGCCGTAGCCCTAAAGCGCGATTTCTACGTTGACGACCTTCTTACTGGCACAAATACTATTCCGGAAGCCGAAGTGTTACGCGATGAGCTAAACGAAATTTTGAAAAAAGGTGGCTTCAACTTACGAAAGTGGGCTTCAAATGAGCCCTCTCTCTTATATAAGTGCGACGAGCACCCAGTCACGACTCATATGTCACTTGACCCAGGCACGTCTATTAAAACTCTAGGCATTCATTGGAACGCCAGAGAGGACAGCATATTCTGTAGCGTAAATGTCTGTAAGCTAAAAACAGTCACTAAACGCTCCATTTTATCTCAGATAGCCAAACTGTTCGATCCTTTGGGTTTGCTAGGTCCCGTCATATTACATGAAAAAATAATTATGCAATCATTAACGAAAACTGGCGTGGCGTGGGACGAATCAGTTCCAGTCGACTTGCACACGTCATGGACTGCTTATGTGGAGCAGCTTCCATTAATTTCTGATCTACGTTTCGGTCGTTGCATTACCATTGCTGACTCAATTAACGTTAAAATGCATGGTTTCTGTGATGCCAGCGAAGAGGCGTACGGTGCCTGCCTTTACTTACGATCGGTGGATCAAGATGACAAGATTCACGTAAAATTGATTTGTTCTAAATCTCGAGTGGCTCCGGTAAGCTCGATTTCATTGCCTCGCCTAGAGCTTCGCGGTGCTCTTTCACTTGCTCGCTTATTCCATACAGTTGTAACGGGTAAAACTGGGGTTGATTTCAGCTGCCAATTAAAAATTATTAATTGATAAGTCGGAAATGAACCAAATCAGAACCAGAAAAGACAAAACAGTAAATAGACAAATAATATCTGAATGCAAGGAAATTTAATGATTAGCCAATAAAATATCCCAGAAAGCAAAATTAGAAGATATACAAAACTACCCCTTTGGCTCGGTTTAGCTCGCCGGAGTCCAGGGTCGAAAACAAAGGGGGTTTTCAAAAGATAGACAATATTAAATGTAATACTTTAAAGTTTATTCAAATCAAAGCTTTACATAGGCTTCGAGCCCTTGTTCTACTACCTTTACAATAAATGATTACGGTTTTTTAATTATTTAAAACAATTTCAAATCACGGTTTATCACGGTTCTGTAAATACGTACACACAGTTACGCGGTCAATTCCCACACACACACAATTTACGCGGACTAGTAACGCGGGTCTACCCCTCTCCCGGATGCTTCAGGGGTGTCTGGTCGACTTCCCCGTCGGCCCTGCACGAGTTCCCCTTCCCTGAGGGTAAGCGGATGGTCTCCGTCAAACCCCCACCTACACGGCTAGTTCTACCTACCACCCCTTGGCAGAAGGCCTCAGAGTGGGGACCCTTAAATCTCCCCGAGAATCAAAATTTCGCTTACCTTGGTCCGGTCGGACTCGGGGTAGTCGAAGTTCCAGATGTTGTCCAGGGAATGGTCTTCCTCCAGAAAACGTCTCGGGAGACTAAGTTGCCAATACCAGCTTTACCGAGCGCTTTTATTACCTGAGCCATCCGTCCCGCATACGGAAAAGGATAAATTTATCGCCACCTAGTGTTGCTGTCTGAAGCGTAGTGATCGAGAAATTATTCTAAGTCCAAACCGACAAAAATCAAAGGAAAATAAAATAATGATGAAATATTATTCACGAGATTGAATTTCTTCTAAGTTTTTGTGCTTTAATATCAGTGAGAATTGAAAAATATAATATAAAGAATGATTCGGAAAGAAAAAGAATGTGTTTAAGAGTTTGAGCAAACATTTGATTACGGAGGAATTAGCCGTACTCGCGAGCGAACGAAAAGAGAATGGAAGAATGCGCGATTAAAATACTAAGTTAAATTCAACTCTCTTCATAATTTTATTTTATTTTATATTTCTTTCGATCTCTGTGAATCTTTTAAAGATTCACATGGAATTATTTTTCACGTTTTTTTGTTCCTTTCCCTTTGACTTTATCGGCTCGGGACTTAGAATAATTTCACTCCGCGCGCTTCCATATACTCTTATTTATTCACTCGTATAACCATAATATCACA